>NW_011500181.1:86781-90268 GCF_000495115.2 Populus euphratica | reverse complement strand
AACATAAATAAGATAAAAGTTAACTAAGTAAATGAAAGGAAATGAAAGGCATAAACTTGATATTAATGAAAGCAAAGCATAAACATTATAAAAAATACAAAGAGAGAAAGGAAGAGCATGATCTTGATCTGAAAACCAAGATGCCTAAATGCATAACAAATGCCTCTTTTTATAGGCTAAAATTAGAAACCATTGATTTGATGAGTGGGTGGCCACATCTTGACCTGGTGACAATCCTTATCATATTGTTTGAATAAAACATCATTGATAATGTTAGAATTTGAATCAAACCTCCATATGAAAGTTTTAGGAAATTATTTCAACTTTATAGGGGGGGAAAGTTAAGGTCATTTGAACTTCTAGAATTCAAGATATGGGCTAAACATTAAACAGTGTCTGGGCTGCAAGGCAGATTCAGACTTTTTCGTTGTGTTACAATTTGGACTTGAAAACGGTCTTTTTAAATCTTGGACTCCCATGAAAGTTGTAGGCCTATGTCTTACCTTTCCCTTTTAAAGTAGACCTTAATCCGAGATCTACAGCTCCAGATATGACCTAATTACCAAATAGTGTTCCAGTTTGGACTGCACAAGCATCTCTTTTTTAAGTTTGGATATCTCTTTATCCTTTTAATTTTAGTACTTAAACTCATCAATCAATCCTTTTATTTATGTGATAGGCTTGCATTTAAGATGAATATTTACCACAAATTAAAGGTATCTTATATTATTAGATATGTTTTATAAAATATACTTTAGTTAAGGAGTTATTGATACTTCAAGTGCAAAATGATGATATAAAACCTTTATAAAAATGCACTTTTAAGTACTAATCAATAACAACACCTTTTATGTTGGAGAATTAGGAGAGAGGCAGGAAACAACAATAAAGGGACATATGTTAGCTTTATAAGCATTAAACATGTAAAGATTTGATGCAAAGTGATTTGTTATAGCCCTATTTATAAAGCGTTTCAAAAGAGTTTCTAAAAAAATTTAAATTTTTTTATTTTTTTTCTTTGCTTTAAATTAATATTATTTTGGTGCTTTTAGATCATTTTGATGTGTTGATGTGAAAAATATTTTTTTAAAAAAAATATTATGTTGATACATTTCCGAGTGAAAAGCACTTTGAAAAGCAACCATAACCACACTTGCAAACACGCTTTATATATTAAAAAAAAAAAATCAATCTAGGCTATGACAGCCCATACATTATTGTCTTTGGCAACACAAACCAAGGCTGCCAAGGGCATCATGGACCAAGATTGTTTTTAACAGTCTAAAGCGAGCTTAGCTCTTTGTTAACAAAAAGGGACACATGTTAGCTTTATAAGCATTAAACATGTAAAAATTTTATGCAAAGTCATTTGCTGAGTATCAAGAAAAAAAGATTAGTCTAAGTTGTGGCAGCTGATACATGATTATCTTTGGCAGCTCAAATCAAGGATGCCAAAGGCAACCTGGACCAAGGTTGTTTTTTACAGCCTAGACTGAGCTTACTCTCTGTCATCCAAAATTTCTTCTTTTTCTTTTACTTTTCTCAACCCTTTATTTTCTTACACATAATCCTATAATTTTTATAAAAACACTTATAAATACTCATACAGTCCAATAAAAATATTTTTAATTTCATACTCCTTATTAGACAATAACTCAATTAATCAAACATCTTTTTTTTTACAATCAATATAGCTCACTCTTTTGTTTCACAAGTTAAGGTATAATTTAAATAAAACCAACATTGCAAAGCGAGCTATGCCACCCTCCACCTATCCAAGAGAAGTAAGTTACACCTTACCAGTCATCTTTTAGTGTGAGTTATGTCATCCTATCACCTACCATAACTTTTAATCTTTATCTTGAAGATGGTAGGTCATGGAACGAGTTTTAAAACCATCCTTTTCAACTTCTTTATCTTTTTACTTGTTTATCATTTAAGCAATCAAACTAAAAAAACTAACTCAAGGCATTAAGAAATTTCTTTTGCAGGTAACATCAACTAATAAAAGCAACTTAATCCATTATCAGCATTAGAAAATCTTAGAGATTCATTGAATTTATTCTTTAACTTTATCTGTGACATAATCTGTGGAACATGAACAAAAAGTTTGTTCATTCCTCCTCATAATTTTTCACTCTCACAGAAAACCTTTTTTATGACAAACAAAACTTTAAGACATAAGACAATTGATAATATCTTGATAGGAAATTTGGTTTTCTCGAGTCTTCAACATTTATCTCAACAAATAAAAATATTTAATGATGTTGTTAGCACCATCCATCAATATTTTTTAAGCCTTCAATCTCCACAACATTAGATTTTAGGGCAAACACCAGTAAGAGCTTCCAGACAAGTTCTATTCCCTCTTGAAGGGGAATGACAAAATGACATGCCATTAAGATACATTAACTATCATACACTTAAAACAAGTTACACCTAGTATTTCACACCAGACATTCCAAATAAGGATCTAATCACAAATATTATGAGTCTCTTTCACCTACTCCACGCAGAAAATTACTAAATAGAAGAGAAGTCATGGGAATAAACACCACCAAATGAAATATTTCACACTTTTCAACGAGTGATACACACTTGTCTCTTTAAAAAATAAGTTTCCACAAATGTCAACTTAGATAACTATAATGAACTTATAGATCCCAAGAAATATATATAAAATGTGAGAAATGCTTTGGAATTGGTAACATAAAAGGTGATTTCAAGACAAAATCTTTCCCACAACATTGGATGGATCTACTCAGGTGATTTCAAGACAAAATCTTTCCCACAACATTGCATGGATCTACTCGGGTGTGGTGTCACAACCTTGAGCCTCATTTTATTCTTGGTCTTCATGTTTTGTATGTTAAACTTATCTCATATTTCAGCATCAGTGTATCAATTAAAAAAGCACTATTAAGCTCTTTGCCATTATACAAGGTGGAGACAAAACACTAGAAGCTATAATTAGAGACTCAATGAGAAAACGCTTAAATGGAGGATCTATAATCATTTATTATAGAAATGACTATACATTCTAGAAGCTATAATTAGAGACTCAATGAGAAAACGCTTAAATGGAGGATCTATAATCATTTATTATAGAAATGACTATACATTCTTCATAACAAAAACTTCCTTATAGTAAAACAAGCCATGAAAAATCACATTCAAGTAGAAAAGAAAAGCATCACTAGAAAAAGGATATCCACGCTTTAAACCACGTAGATAATAAAAATAATAATTCATTATAATTGATTTTTTATTATTAACATTTTTTTAAAATTAACTTTGAACATGATTTGATGTTTTTTTAGCTTTCAATCACACAAAATATACATAAGTTATTTCTATATTATTTGTTAATTTGTTTTAACAATCATAAAATATATATTTTTAATAGAAACAATGATTTTAGTTAAAAACATTGCATTGACTAAGATTTTTTTTTTTAAAAACATTGCATTGACTAAGATTTTTAAAA
>NW_011500181.1:83721-86473 GCF_000495115.2 Populus euphratica | reverse complement strand
AAAAATTATTTGAAATAAAAAAAATTCAAAAAACACCAAACTGATATAATAATAATAATAATAATAATAATCATCTTATTTTTTCAATACTTAATTTTATTTCAATTTTTCCACTTACAATCTTCAATGGCCAAATTAATGACCATTTTATAAAAAATTATTAAGAATTGAAAAGTGTAAAACAAGAAGATAAAAGATAGCCAATCTAAAATTCATGACAAAAGTTTTTTTAATCGTCATAATTTCATTTTTCTTTCTCCACAGTTCCCATATTTTTTGTAATTTTAATTCTAGCTTGAAAGTTTATTTTTTGTTGTATTTCAATTCTTGAGTTATAGATAAGAAAAAGAAAATTACATTAAAATAACAAAAAGAGAGAAACTTATAGGTTTAATTACTTTTTAATAACAATTTCAATAACAAAAAAATTCATCTTTATTTGATGTTAAAAGTTTTATTCAATTAAAGAAATTTCATGGTTAAAAAAGAACTAATCTCCTCCTCCTCCTCCTCCTCCTCCTAATAATAATAATATCAATAATAATAATAATAATAATATCACCACCTCTTGAAAAAGAAAAGCAGTTTTTTCGTACGTGATCTCTTACATGTTGCCATCAAGAACATGCCTCTATAGTGGACAAAAACAGCATGCCGTATGGACCAGACAAGCTTTAGCTGCTGAGGTTGACTTGGGCTCTTGGGGTGGGTCTCGAAATCTTTTCCATCTCAGGATTTTGAGAATACAGCTTGCATCGAATGTCCACAACAAGTCCTTGTTCTTCTTAGGAAACCTCTGTCGTCTTTCTTTTGGGCCACAAAACACCTCAGACCAAGCTGAAGCTGATCAATCCTTGCCCAACGCCGACGAGAAAATTCTAGCTTTGGTCAGATTATCCTAATCCTCGAGTGTCATCTTTAAAAGGATCCTAGCCGCTGTATATTTCTTATGCTTTACTTCAGGTGTTGTGATCCTTTAAAGACTCTCGGAGGATCTCGTAGCTAGACACTAGTAACTCGTCACTGTAACCATCCTTGTCCAAGGATCATCTGTGTTCTTTGTAAAAGTAATTTTCAATTAAAAATTTATATGTTTTCAAGATTTGAAAAGCATTTTGAAAAAAGGATAATCTGTGAGAGCAAACTCGTTGGAACTAATAGGTGCATCCAAAGCTCAAACCATCCCACAAAAATATCAAATGCGCTAAAAATCACAGGGCGTAATATAGAGATAAACAAGAACTCATATCTCAGAAAGATATCCCCATCACAAAACCAGTCTCAGTAATCCTTGCCCCATGATCATTTGTGTGCTTTGTAAAGGTACTTTTCAATCGAAAATATATACGTTTTCAAGATTTGAAAAGAAGAATAATCCGCGAGAGCAAACTCGCTAAAGCTTATAGGTGTATCCCAAGCTCAAACCGTCCCACAAAAATATCAAATGCACTAAAAATCAGAAGGCGTAAGATAGAGATAAACAAGAGCTTATATCTCAAAAAGACATCCCCATCACAAAACCAGTCTCAGTAACTTTTAAAACAAATGTGTTTCTGCTCAAGACAACAAATTAGCTCCCTCGTGAGACATACTCTCTTAATCATCACAAAAGAGAACAAAACTCATTCAGAAACTAGAGAAAGATGCAACGACAAATCCAATGATTAGTGATCCAACAGAGATGGAAAACCCAGTAGAACCGGAATGACCTGGAGATGGAGCTGGTGCTTGCTCATTTCCTCCACCATTCACAGCTGGTCCAGGCGCAGATCCTCCTGCCACACATAGCGAGCAACATGATGAGCGTTGTTCAGTATATTTGATTGGCAAACAAATTAATATGGTTCTTAACAAAACAGCAAAATCATACGCGTAAATGACTCTGTGAGCAAACCACTTGCCACATTTATAACCATCAACATCCTGTTATTTTCAGCATCAAATTCACTAACTACCATGGCAAGATTTGGATGCCCTTTCCATGCACTACAACCAGAGAATATTGATTGCATGCACCCAACTGAAGATGTGAGATGGGGGTCGCTTGTTTCCTCTTTCAAAAATGCAGATGTAAGGAATGCAAAATCGGATGAACAATCTATCTCAAGACCAAACGACCAAGAAAGATGGTCGCCGCTCTCCACAGTGTTCAAGCACAAACAAGGGATTACAATTTAAAAAAAGAAACATGACATGAAATAAATTATAATAAGGAAAAGAATGGCAGCAAGACAACAGCCAAGAATTCAATTTCTTCTTTCTTCATCTTTTTTTGTTCCTTTGATAATTCAGATACGGGCCAATAAGAAAAAATAATCTACATAATTCAACCAGTGCATCAAATGTCACATGCAAAGATCAGGAAAAGAGCATACCAGGGGCAGGGGCACCAGAGGGACTAATGGACACTGCAGCAAGAACAAAAAACAACAAATCAAGTAAAAAAAAAAAGAAGTAACTTTCGAGAACCAACAAGAAATTTTAAAAGGGAGAGCGCTGACATCCGCAGTTAGAGGCAGGAGGAGCGTGGATTTTGCAGACAGAAGGGAGAGACAGAGCCTTCGTGACATTCAAAACGATACCATATTGAACACTACTCTTGAAGGCCTCACAGAGGCACTCAGCTTTAGTGCTCAACACCGTCTTCAAACCAGCACAGCATTTCCCCTCTGGCTTTGTTGCTGTGCTGTCGTTTGACACAAAACTCAAGCAGCCAGCCATGCTAAGTAGCAGATTAGAGCAGCCCACCGAG
>NW_011500181.1:76477-83291 GCF_000495115.2 Populus euphratica | reverse complement strand
GTTTTTTTTTTTTTTTCCATCAAGAAAAAGGTTTGTAATAGTAATCACATTTTTACATCTCCCATTTTATTACAGCATCTGATTTAAATTTAATTTGTTTTATTTTTTATTATAGTCATTTTATTTCTTTAAATATCTACAAATGAATATTTTAGAGAGCTTAGTTTCAACAATATATTAATTTTTTTTATTTATTTTTATACTATTTTTAGACATTAAATTTTATTTAAATTTTAATTATTGATACTTAAAATAATTATAAATATAAAATTTAATTAAAAATATCTGAATTAAATTGAATCCAAAAAATTTGAAGGAGTTAATTAAAATTATATTTAAGATAATATTTTTTTAATAAAAAAATAATACACACATCATTCTTTTCATCTCTCAAAAAACAAAATATCACAATAAACATCAAATTCCAAATGATAATTATATATCTATACAAACACATACAATACCATGTTTGATATTTTTTTATGGAAAACAATTTATATTTATCAAAAAAAATCAAAACTCTATAAATTCTTCCGGCTTCTAAAACAACTAGTATTTCAAAAATTTTAACATGAATTTACATGAATCTCACAAATATATTTTTTTTAGAAAAAATAAGGTTATGTAGTTTTTTATGATAAGAAAAAACATATCTCTCTTTACGGTGCTGCAAGTATTAATATAAAAATATTTTTAAAAAAATTAAAAATTTATTTTGATTAATTTTTATATAAAAATTATTTTTAAATATAATTATAATTATATTTTTAAATTAAATTTCAAAAAAAATTAAATTTAAGTTAATTTAAATTGACCCGAATAATTTATGATTCTATTGATTTTTTTAATGTCGGTTTTTTTTCTTTTTTCTGCCAAGAAAAAAGTTATAATAATAGTCTATTTTTTACATTTCTCACTTCATTACAACATCTAATTTAAATTTAATTTGTTTTATTTTTTTTATTATAATCATTTTATTTCTTCAACTATCTACAAATGAATATTTTAGAGAATTTGTTTCAATAATATATTAATTTTTATTTATTTTTATACTATTTTAGACATTAAATTTCATTTAAAATTTAATTATTGACATTCGTAATAATTATAAATATGAGATTTAATTAAAAATATTTGCATTAAATTGAATCCAAATAATTTAAGAGTGTTAATTAAAATTATATTTAAGATGATGTTTTTTAAAAAAAATCAAAAATTAATTCACACATCATTCTAAAAAGCATCTCGTAAAAAACAAAATGTCACAATAAACATTAAATTTCAAATGGTAATTTTATTATATACACATACAATACCATGTTTGGTATTTTTTTATAGAAAAAAATTTTATGTTTATCAGAAAAGGTCAACACTCTATAAATTCTAAGAGCTTCTAAAAAAATTAGGCATTTTAAATTTTTTAACATGAATTTACAAAAATCTCATGACTAGTTTTTGTTTTTTTAAACAAAGTTACCTGATTTTTATGAAAAAAAAAATACATCTCCCTTTATGTTTTGTAGTGTTGCATGTATTGATATAAAAAATATTTTTTAAAATTAAAAATTTGTTTTGATTAATTTTTATATAAAAAGTTTTTTAAAAGACAATTGTAATTATATTTTTAAGTCAAATTTCAAAATAAGTTAAATTAAGTTAATTTGAATTGATCCAAATAATTTATGATCTTATTGATTTTTTTAATGTTGGTTTTTTTTTTCTGCCCAGGAAAAGGTTTATAATAGTAGTTTTATTTTCACATTTACAGTATCTAATTTAAATTTAGTTCATTTTATTTTTTTATTATAATCATTTTGTTTCTTCAAATATCTATAAATGAATATTTTAGAGAGCTTAGTTTCAACAATATATTGATTTTTCAATTTATTTTTATACTATTTTTATACATTAAATTTCATTTAAAATTTCATTATTGACACTCAAAATAATAATAAATATGAGATTTAATTAAAAATATCTAAATTAAATTGAGCGAGTTAATTAAAATTATATTTAATATGATGTCTTCTCTAAAAAAGAATTAAGAATTAATGCACACATCATTAAGGTATCACATAAAAAACAAAATGTAACAATAAATGTTAAATTTCAGATGATATATATATACACACAAACACACACAATATCATGTTTGGTATTTTTTTTTAAAAAAAAATTATGTTTATCAGAAAAGGTCAAAACTCTATATTTAAGTTCTTCTTAAAAAAACAAGTATTTTAAGATTTTTAACATGAATTTATAAGAATCTCACGACTAGTTTTTGTTTCCTTTAAATAAGGTTACGTGGTTTTCTATGAAAAGAAAAAATACATCTTCTTTTATGTTTTGTAGTACTGCATGTATTGATTAAAAAACTTAAAAATTAAAAATTATTTTGATAAGTTTTTATATAAAAAGCAATTTAAATGAAAATTATAATTATATTTTTAAGTCAAATTTCAAAATAAGTCAAATTTAAATTAATTTGAATTTACCCAAATAATTTATAATCCTATTGATTTTTTTAATGTTGAGTTTTTGTTTTTAGCTAGGAAAAGTTTTATAAGAGTAGTCTCTTTTCACATTTCTTTTCTTTCATTACAGCATCTAATTTAAATTTAATTATTTTATTTTTTATTATAATCATTTTCTTTCTTCAAATATCTATAAATGAATATTTTAGAGAGTTTAATTTCAACAATATATTGATTTTTTTTATTTATCTTTATACTATTTATAGACTTTAAATTTCATTTAAAATTTAATTATTGACACTCAAAATAATTATAAATATGAGATTTAAATAAAAATATTTGAATTAAATTGAATCCATATAATTTGAGCGAGTTAATTAATCTTATATTTAAGATAATATTTTTGTTAAAAAAATGTAAAAAATTAATGCACAAATCATTCTAAAAGGCATCTCGTAAAAAAAAATATAACAATATATCAAAAGATAAATATATATATATATATATATATATATATATATATAACACATACAATTCCATGTTCGGTATTTTTTTTATGGAAAACAATTTTATATTTATCATAAAAGATCAAAACTCTATAAATTTTATGAGCTTCTGAAAAAGCTAGCATTTTGAGATTTTTAACATGGATTTACGCGAATCTCACGACTAGTTTTCATTTTCTTTAGATAGGGTTATATGGTTTTTTATGAAAATAAAAAACGCATCTCCCTTTATGTTTTCTAGCGCTAGATGTATTGATATGCAAAAAACTTTTTAAAATTAAAAATTTATTTTGATTAATTTTTATATAAAAAACATTTTAAAAGACAATTATAAATATATTTTTAAGTTAAATTTTAAAATAAATTAAATTTAAATTAATTTGAATTGAACCAAATAATTTATGATTTTATTGAATTTTTTAATGTTGGTTTTTTTCCGGCCAGGAAATGTTTATTATATTAGTCTCTTTTTTACATTTCTCTCGTTTCATTACATCATCTAATTTAAATTTAATTTATTTTATTTTTCTATTATAATGAATTTGTTTCTTCGAATATCTATAAATAAATATTTTAGAGAGTTTAGTTTCAACAATATACACACACACTATGTTTAGACATTAAATTTCATTTAAAATTTAATTATTGACACTCAAAATAATTATAAATATGAGATTTAGTTAGAAATATCTAAATTAAATTGAATCCAAATAATTTGAGCGAGTTAATTAAAGTTATATTTAGGATGATGTCTATTTAACATAAAAAATTAATGCATATATCATTTTCTCATAAAAACAAAACAAAACATAACAATAAATATTAAATTTAAAATGGTAATTATATATATATATATATAAACACATAACATAATATTTGGTATTTTGTTTTATAGAAAAGAAATTTATGTTTATTAGAAAAGGTCAAAACTCTATAAATTTTATATCCTTTTTTAAAAACTGCTATTTTGAGATTTTTAACATGGATTTATGCAAATCTCACAACTAGTTTTTGTTTTCTTTAGATAAGATTATGTGGTTTTTTATGAAAAGAAAAAATAAATCTCCCTTTATGTTTTATAGTGTTGCATTTATTGATATAAAAAATATTTTTTAAAATTAAAATTTATTTTGCTTAATTTTTATATAAAAATCATTTTAAAAGAAAATTGTAATTATAGTTTTAATTCAAATTTCAAAATAAGTTAAATTTAAATTAATTTGAATAAACCCAAATAATTTATGATCCTATTGATTTTTTTAATGTTAGTTTTTTTTGGGCCAGGAAAATTTTTATAATAGTAATCTCTTTTTCACTACACCATCTAATTTAAATTTAATTCATTTTACTTTTTTATTATAATCATTTTTTTCTTTAAATATTAATAAATGAATATTTTAGAGAGCTTAGTTTCAACAATATATTGATTGATTTATTTATTTTTATACTATTTTTAGACATTAAATTTCATTTAAAATTTAATTATTGATGATTAATACTTAAAAATATATTTTTATCAAGGTTTTATATCATCATTTTATACTTGAAGTATCAATAATTCCTTAACTAAAACATATTTTATAATAACATATCTAATAATATAAGATACCTTTAATTTATAGTAAATGTTCAACTTAAATGCAGGCCTATCACATAAATAAAAAGATTGATTGATGAGTTTAAGTACTGAAATTGAAAAGACTAAGAGATAGCTAAATTTAGAAAAGAGATGTTGGTGCAGTCCAAACTGAAACATTGTTCAGTAATTAGATCATATCTGAAATTGTAGATCTCACATTTAAGTTTATGAGATTTAATTAAAAATACCTTAATTAAATTGAATCTAAATAATTTAAGCGAGTTAATTAAAATTATATTTAAGATGATGTTTTTTTAAAAAAAAATCAAAAATTAATGCACACATCATTCTAATAGAAATCCTATAAAAAACAAAATGTAAAAATAAACATTAAATTTCAAATGGTACACACACACACACACAAAAACAAACATAATACGATCTTTGGTATTTTATTTTATGGGAAAAAAATTTATATTTATTAGAAAAGGTCAAAACTCTATAAATTCCAAGAGCTTCCAAAAAACTTGGCCTTTATTTTTAATGTGGATTTACGCGAATCTCACAACTAGTTTTTGTTTTCTTTAAATAAGGTTATGTGGTTTTTTATGAAAAGAAAAAATGCATCTCCCTTTATGTTATGTAGTGTTGCATGTATTGATATAAAAAATATTTTTTAAAATTAAAAATTTATTTTGATTAATTTTTATATAAAAAGTATTTTAAAAGACAATTATAATTATATTTTCAAGTTAAATTTCAAAATCAGTTAAATTTAAGTTAATTTAAATTTACCTGAATAATTTATGATCCTATTAATTTAGTTAAAACTTAATTTAAATTAATATCATTTTATCTTTTTTTAAAAAAAAACTCTTAAAAAAATATCTATTCAAGTCTTAAATAGAATATAATTTTGTATCAAAAACTTTTCTGCCAACTATCTTTCTTTTAAGAAGTGTTACGCTCTCTCAATATTAAATTAATATTATTTTAAGTATCTTTTAAATTATTTTAATATGTTAATATTAATAATTTTTTAAATATATTGTAAGATATTTTTAAATATAAAATATTTTTAAAAAATACATTTTACAACCATTCCTTTATTTATGGGATCCTGACTTTTATTTATTGTAAATTATTTTCCAAAAGGAACAAGAGCTATATTTTAAAACTATTTTTCAAAAAATAAATTTCTTTATTTTAAATTTCTTTATTTTAAATTTTTTTTAATTTACTGATATTAAAAATAAATTTTTAAATAAAAAATAGTATTTTAATATATCTTTAAATAAAAAATTTTAAAAACTACGATCACCACAATGCTTAATATTATATAAACTCCTTAAGATTAAGTTAGGTTGAGTTTCATGTCTTATTTCATTTCTTTTTCTTTACTTAGTTAACTTTTATCTTATTTATATTTTTATTTTATTTATTTTTCTTTCTTTCTTTCATTATGTTTAGTTAAATTTATTATGTTAAGGTGAAAAAGTTATAGTAATGGTGTAAAAATAATTATAATATAAACTTAACATAGACTTTAATGTTTGATACTAACATATTTTATATTTGTTATCTTGTTCACTCTTTAATACTTTCACTCCTACACTTGGGAGAAAACATCAATCTTTTAGTTGTGTCAATACTTTTTGAAATATTCAAGTTTACAAACTCTCGCATTGTTATTACTTAATTTTGCTCATATACTCAGTTAACATGTATTCTTAAATCTTAATTTTCACACACACACTTTAACATATGATTGTGGGTTGCATATTATATTATTATATTATTTATGTTCTTTTGTTAAAGGTAATAACTAAGAGAAAATAATAGTATATAATTTGTAAAAAAATAAAAAAAACATAAAAAAGAAAAAAATAATGTTAATTTTGATAGAAAAAAACATGTGAGGAATGGAAAAAAAATACAAAAAAAAAATTATAGTACTTTCCACGTATATTTTAGAGTATTGTTAATAAATGTGTTCGCTGATTTTATTTGTTTTGCCTTCCACAGAGAAAAGCTTAAAGGAATTAAACATTGCACTATCTATGTATCAGTATCTGCAACCTGAATTATTAAGCTCGAAGGGGTGTCTCAACACCGAATGCCCTAAGACCAAGTCATTAGCTAAAAGTTCATTACATTGGTTAAAGATACATCATGTTTTAATTTATATGTTTATATGTTGAAAAAATAAGAAAAAAAGAGAAATAATAATAATAATAATAATAATTGAAACACAA
>NW_011500181.1:72391-76114 GCF_000495115.2 Populus euphratica | reverse complement strand
AATAACTCCTTAACTAAAGCATGTTTTATAATAATATATCTAATAATATAAGATACCTTTAATTTATAATAAATGTTCATCTTAAATGCAGGTCTATCATGTAAATAAAAGAATTGATTGATAAGTTGAAGTACTACAATTGAAAGGATAAAGAGATGACCAAACTTAAAAAAAGAGATGTTGGTGTAGTCCAAACTGGAATACTGTTTGGTAATTGTGTTATCTCTGGAGTTGTAGATTTCGGATTTACGTCAAATTTATATGGATGGAAAGGTAAGACATAGGCCTACAACTTTTATGTGGACGTCTAGTTTTAAAAAGGTCATTTTCAAGTCCAAATTATAGCAATAACAAAAAAAGTCCGAATTTATCCTGCAATCCAGACATTGTTAAGTGTTTGGCCTATATCTAGAGTTCTAAAAGTCCAAATGATCTCATTTTTTTTCTTCTAAAAAGCTGAGATAATTTTCTAAAACTTTCATGGTATAAGTGGCTTTAATTCTAAAGTCATCAATGATGTTTTATTCAAACAAGAAGATAAGAATTGTCACCGAGTCAAGATATGGCCATCCACTCATCAATTATTTATCAAATCAATAGTTCTAAATTTTGGCCTATAAAAGGAGATATTTGCTGTGTATTTAGATATCTTGGTTTCCAGATTAAAATCATACTCTTGCTTTCTCTCTTTATATTGCTTAAGTTCTGTTTTCATTAATATCAAGTTTATGTCTTTCATTTCCTTTCCTTTACTTAGTTAACTTTTATCTTATTTATATTCTTATTTTGTTTATTTATGTTTCTTTCTTTCATTATGTTTAACTAAGTTTATTATGTCAAGGTGAAAAGGTTATACTAATAGTGTAAGAATAATTATAATATAAACTCAACATGAACCTTAATGTTTGATACTAACATGTTTTATATTTGTTATCTTGTTAACTTTTAATACTTTGCTTATTAAATGGTTAATCTATATTTATGTTGAATAACACTTGATACAACAAATACTTGACATTGTCATAGCCTATACTGTATGATATAATCGACACCTGTGCTACGAAAAGAATTTAATTTGTTGTTAACATAAGTTATAATCATCAATGCCTGACAACATTTACAAGTATTAGCATTGATCGAATAAGATAACTAATGTAATCATATTAATAATTTATAATATGCTTGGAACCACCTTTGTATGTGGCTTTCAATTGAATAATAAGAATTTATATTATAATTATTTGACATACCATTAATGAATCCTCCAACCTTGATATTTCTTGCTATCATTGTTTAATCCTTACGTTAATCTTCTATCTCAAAATTCTCATTAACTTCTTCCTTTTCTTCTCCATTATTATTATTTTTAGTATTAATATTACTACTACTACTATTACTACCACTACTACCACCACCACTACTATTGTTGTTATTGTTGTTATTGATACTGTTGTTGTTGTCATCTTATTGTTATCTATAATTTATATAATTAACCTCACTAAGGTTCGACCCCGGTCTTACCGGGTTATTTATTACTTTAACACTCTTGCATTTAGAAGAAGACCTCAATCTTTTGGTTATGTTAATTGACACTCAAAATAATTATAACTATGAGATTTAATTAAAAATATCTAAATTAAATTGAATCCAAATAATTAAGCGAGTTAGTAAAAATTATATTTAAGATGATGTCTTTTAAAAACAAATCAAAAATTAATGCACACAATACGATCTTTGGTATTTTGCTTTATGGAAAAAAAAATTTATATTTATTAGAAAAGGTCAAAACTCTATAAATTCCAAGAGCTTCTAAAAAAGCTGGCCTTTAGAGATTTTTAATGTGGATTTACACGAATCTCACGACTAGTTTTTGTTTTCTTTAAATAACGTTATGTGGTTTTTTATAAAAATAAAAAATGCATCTCCCTTTATGTTTTGTAGTGCTGCATGTATTGATATAAAAAATATTTTTTAAAATTAAAAATTTATTTTGATTAATTTTTATATAAAAATTATTTTAAAAGATAATTATAATTATATTTTTAAGTTAAATTTCAAAATCAGTTAAATTTAAGTTAATTTAAATTGACCTGAATAATTTATGATTCTATTAAATTAGTTAAAAACTTAATTTAAATTAAAAAAATTTAAAATAACATCATTTTAGCTTCTTTTTTTAAATACTCTTCAAAAAATATCTATTCAAGTCTTAAATAGAATATAATTTGGTATCAATAATTTTTCTTCTAACTGTCTTTCTTTTAAGAAGTGTTAAGCTTCCTCAACATTAAATTAATATTATTTTAAGTATTTTTTAAATTCTTTTAATATGTTGATATTAATAATTTTTTAAATATATTGTAATATACTTCTAAATATAAAATATTTAAAAAAAATACATTTTACAACCATTCTTGTTATCCGTGGGATCCTGACTTTTATTTATTGTAAATTATTTTCCCAAAGGAACAAGAGCTATATTTTAAAACTATTTTTTTAAAATAAAATTTTTTATTTTAAATTTTTTTAATATATGGATATTAAAAATAAATTTTTAAATAAAAATATATATTATTTTAATATATTTTTAAATAAAAATTTTAAAAAACTACTATCACCACAATGCTAAATATTATATAAACTCCTTGAAATTAAGTTAGGTTGAGTTCCGCATCTTATTTGAAAAGTCCCTAATTGGAAAAATCACTAACAAAATATATTATTTGAAAAGTCGAGTCTAATTAGTTGACAAGATAAAAGCTTTTGATATTAAAAATAAATTTTAAAAAATAAAATATATTATTTTAGTATTAGTGTGTGTGTAAATCAAAAAAATATAAAATTTTACTAAATAACATTTGAATTGCATTTTTACTAAATACTTACACAGTGTTACGATTAAAACCATATATTTCAAAAATTTAAATTATATTATTTTTTATATTGAAATTTTTTTAATGGATTAATATTAAAAATATTTTTTTAAAAATAAAAAAATATATTATTTAAATATATTTATAAATAAAAAAACAATTATTAATCACTCCCCTGAATTGTATGGCAAACCTTCAGAATTTGACCCTACTCGACACCCTAGAAGCTTCGGAGGTGGTCACAACTCACAAGCCGACCTCAGAGAACCCCGCATAGTCTCAGGGCTTCTAAACGCAACCGCCAAGTGCCTGACTAGCCATAATCCCCAGAAGCCCTTAACTCGATTCTCGAGGGTCTAGCTATAATCCTGAGCTGATTTCGAATATCCTTTAAGGGTTTGTTTATTTTCATGGTTGCTTCTGCGTTTGAAGCAAACCATGGAAACAAATCATTTGGTAAAACGAAAACGTTATTTACTGTGTGTAGAACCCACCACAATTAATGTTTCAAATGCCGGTTCGTCGAAAGCAACATTTATCTGCTTTTTCCTCAGTGTTTGTGTAGAGGGAATTAATTCACTATGCGTTGTTCAAGTGAACAGGGCAGAGTGAATTAATTCACTCCGCCTGCTCCTTTCAAGAAAAGTGTTGCAGCAGCTGCGTTAGTTGACTTGAAAGATCAAGCAAATTTGCCAATGAAATTAAATGAATTTGGCAGAAATATAGACACGACTAAAAAAAGTATTAAAGAGTGAACAAGATAACAAATACAAAATATGTTAGTATCAAACATTAAAGTCCATATTAAGTTTACACTATACTTATTCTTACACCATTAGTGTAACCTTTT
>NW_011500181.1:19231-71842 GCF_000495115.2 Populus euphratica | reverse complement strand
TTTTATTTATGTGATAGGCCTGCATTTAAAGTAAATATTTACCATAAATTAAAGGTATCTTATATTATTAGATATATTATTATAAAACATGCTTTAGTTAAGGAGTTATTGATATACTTCAAGTGCAAAATAATGATATAAAACCATGATAAAAATATACTTTAAAGTACTAATTAAATATGAACTTACAGAAACGAATGGATATGGAGAAAAGGGCTAAGGCTCGTCAATGCATGAAAACTCATTTTGATTCGAAGAGATTGTCATGCATGGAGGTGGATAGTTCTGATCAGAAAATTAAGGAAGAATCGAGCACGAATGAGAGTGAAAAAAATGATGCTTACTAGTCAACCCTTGATTTGTTGCTCCAGACTGCTAAGGAGATCTTCAGTGATGCTTCTCATCTTCCCAACTTTCAATGATGAAAGAAAGATCTGAAACATAGAAGAGAGAATATTGAAGTGAATAGGGCCTAGTGAATTAATTCACTTGGCACTGTTCATGTGAACAATGTCTCCAACCCATTGAATTTTTTTTAATTGTATTTTACTTGAAAAAAATTAGTTTAATATTATTTAATAACACTACATAAATTAGAAGTAGATTTCATGATGGTATAATATTTGTAGAATTTGATTGTAATTTTAATTTTATTTCTAATGATATTTTACTTAATTTTGTTGTACACTCAAAAAACCATGAAAATTATAGTATTTATTAGATGAATTTCATACGTGATGAAATTATAGATAAGTTAATGGAACAATAAAAAATATTTAATATAAAGTATTATTTATTTAATTATATAATAGTTGTACTTAAATCTATAGTATTTAAATTAAAAATTATTAATATTAATATATATCTTTTTTAATTTTTTTATAACCTCAATTTAAAAGGCATTCTTTAACCAAACACATTAAACTACTTTTTGTTTAATCTCAATTTCAACCATAATTTTAACTAAATATATATTTTTTAAAATTAATTTTAATTTTAATTAATTTTTATAAATATTTTTTTTCAAATTATAATTATAACAACTATTATAATACCAAATACTCTCTCGAAAGCACCGTGGTGAACTCTGTTACCCTTATAGACATCTTGAAGTTTTTCAAATTATTCTAGCTTCAAAGCCATTGAAGCCCATCTATGGAGTTGCCGGCTGTGCAGGAGGAGAGGAAGTGTGGTTACTGTTGCTTTTTAAATAGCTTTTCGTGTCAAAATGCATGCCAACAATGTTTTTTTATTTTTTAAAAATCATTTTTTACATCAGCACATCAAAATGATTTGAAAACATTAAAAACATATTAATTTGAAGTTAATAAAAAAATAAAAAATTTTCAAATTTTTTTAAAAGCGCTTTTGAAACGTAGAAACAAACAGGCTGGAAAAAAAGATAGAAACTAGTGGCAGCTGGGGTTCTTTTTATTTCTTTATATATTATATGAAATAACTCTTGAAAATAAAGTAGTTTACGGACAATCTCCCAATGCTATATAGTTGATTCATACTTTATCACCGGTTAGATTTTTTTTTTCTAGTAAAAAAATTATATATACAATTTTTTCAACACATTCTTATAATTAAAAGAATTGTAAATGAAAATAAAAAATTATATAATCAAATAAATAAAAAATTATGTTTATTATTAAATTAAAAAATCTTAAATAATAACTAAAAATAAATATAAAAAAATTATTGTACATCAAGATATTAAATATGATAAGACGAGACCTTTATTCTATTATGCTTGAGAATCTTTTTATTAAAATATTTTTTATTTGACTAAACAATAATAAAAATACAAAGATATCATGTAAGGCTAAACGTATTAGAAATAATATTTAAAAATAAAAATATTTTTTTAATCAAACAATAATAAAAATAGTGATATACATTAAATTAATTGAATAAAATAAAAGGAAAACAATATTATATAAGATTATACACATTAGAAATATTATTTAAAAATAAAAAAATTATTTTATAAAATAAAATTTTTCTATACAAAAAGATTAAAAAATATAAATAAATAAAAAAAGCCTCTTCAAAAGTTAGAAGCATAACAAAAAATAATTATTATTTAAAAAAAATTCTCTAAACAAGATAGAAGAGAAAATGAATATTAATCTAAAATATAAAAATATAAAAAAATTAATTAAAAAATATAAAAATTTGTTGCTTTTAGCAAGCAAAGCCAACCTACTTTGCCCATTTCATTTAAGCTGTCGTGACTGGATTTTTTTTTTTGGCATATGAATTAGATGATATTTATTGAAAAATATTTAGATTACATGTTACATGTATTGCTTAGTTTCTGGTCATTACGGTCTATGGTCTTTTAAATTTAAAAACCAAAATTTTACTTTATTTTTTATTTAAAATTTCTAAAAAATATCATAGAAAACTTGATAAATCCACTTATAACTTCAAAAACCCCAAAACTCTTTCTAAAACTTAAAATAAACCTAAAATAAATTTTTTTACCATGGTCATATTTGGTTTTTTTAGAAATTTCAAGATAAACAAATCCCTCCTATAAGCTTTTCTTATAAAAGGAGTAATCTAACACTAATTTTAACTTTTTTTAGTGTTTGTAATCTATGTAAATGAAGATTTTTCCTCTGGCAGTGGATTCTAGCAACTTCTTCTATTTTCTTTCATGAGAGGAGCCAAAAAATTAAAAAAAAAATAAAATCAGAGTCAAAATTAATCATTCCCTTTAATTTTAGAAATTAAAAGGGTCTAATATCAATAATTTACAAAATATAAAGATTACAATAGATATTTTACCTAAACTTTTTAAAACCACTCATTCATTATCTACGTCTACGTGTATTTTAGTTTGGTTTCCATCCTTCAATCATATTACCTCAAAAAATTAGCTTATAATTTGATCTAATAAGGGTCAAATTAAAAAAATAGCATGATGAACGATACATCCACAGTATCATGAGCGGATTCAAATACATTTTGCACAATAAATTCTTCATGCCATTTAGTTTTTTAGTTAATAGATCATTTGTTAGAAAAGTTTTTTTAACTTATAATGTTTTCTGAATATTTTATAAACAATAATATATTAATGAGATTATTCAAATAATTCAACCACTGCTCTGTCATACAAACATTTTCTTCCATTGAATTTCTTTAAAACATTTTAAATAATCTATTCCATTAAAAATAAAAATATTTAACTTCTAGTTATTAATTAATTAATATTTAATTAAAATTAGAATTAATTGACTCAACGTGGTCACATGTAGAGTATAATTACAATACCAATACTCATACGTTTTGTTTTATTATATAATTTATAAAACTTCATAATCTTAGAGGTTGGATTTTAAGATTGGATATTTTTAGACACTCATGATTTTAATATTTGGTGCAAGCGTCCACTATTTTATGGTATTGTTTTAATTTAACAGCATGCTCGTTTTAATACTTGAAATTTAAGAGCATGATAATAATTATTTTTAATATTAGTTTATTAAAAAAATTTAATGTAAAAATATAAAAAAAATATTAAATTTTTAAAATATTTTTAAATTATAAAAATAAACTAGTTTAAACTATTATTTGTTTTAAAATTCATTCATGATGTTATTTTAATAAAATAAAAGATCTGATCTGTAATTAAACTTAGATCAAGTTTTAAATCGACGAGCCACCGAATTAACTCGCCCGGTTTGGCTTTTATATCTATTCTTCATGAGTGTGGTTTATGGCTATGGAGCCCGGTTTATGGCTAGCTCCACGTGGGTTGAAGCCAACATGGCGTGCGGATGGAGTTGAAGCTCCCATTGGTCCGAAATCTATCCAAGCTCAGATTTCATTATCCCACATGGCTCCATTCTAAGCCATTCTTTAGATCCTCGTTCCCCCACTCACTCATCGTGCAAGACAACATTAAAGCCGCAAACCGCAACAAGTGTCTGCAATTTCCAAAGGAAACAAACTCGCTCAGGAGGCGCCGCTACTTCCATCGAAGCGTGCATAGAAACCAACTTCATCTTCTTGAACCAGAGAGATGGCTGCTACCGCTGGAGCTGTCCTAAACGGACTGGGGTCTTCTTTCTTGTGCGGAGGGAAGAGGAACCAAGCCTTGCTGGGAATTGGAGCTAGTAGAACTGGAAGTTTTCCAGTTGGTACAAGAAAGTTGGTGGTGGTAGCTGCTGCTCAACCAAAAAAGTCATGGATCCCTGGTGTTAAAGGTGGTGGCAACTTGGTTGACCCCGAGTGGCTCGATGGCTCGTAAGTCTGATCTCTCCTCCACCCTCCTTTTTTATGCAACCATATCTGGGTCTTAATCTGAATTCTCTTCTATCATTGATGTCTTTTTCCTCAAGAGATGTTGAGTTCAAATCTCTTCTACCATGCGTACTTCCGGAATTTATTATGGTTGCTAGAGCTGAGGTATTCTAGTCTCCGCACATTTAATTTGCAGGCTCCCAGGTGACTACGGTTTCGACCCATTAGGGCTAGGCAAGGACCCAGCATTCCTCAAATGGTACAGGGAAGCTGAACTCATTCACGGTAGGTGGGCTATGGCTGCCGTGCTGGGTATCTTTGTTGGCCAAGCTTGGAGCGGCATCCCCTGGTTCGAGGCTGGTGCTGATCCTGGTGCCATTGCACCCTTCTCCTTCGGTTCCCTACTCGGCACCCAACTCATTCTCATGGGTTGGGTGGAGAGCAAGCGGTGGGTGGATTTCTTCAACCCCGAGTCCCAATCGGTGGAATGGGCGACACCATGGTCGAAAACTGCTGAGAATTTTGCCAACGCAACTGGTGACCAGGGGTACCCTGGCGGCAAGTTCTTTGACCCTTTGGGGTTTGCAGGGACTTTGAAGGATGGTGTGTACATTCCTGATGTGGAGAAGCTTGAGAGACTCAAAGTAGCTGAGATCAAGCATGCCAGGCTTGCCATGGTTGCTATGTTGATCTTTTACTTCGAGGCTGGTCAAGGCAAGACTCCTCTGGGTGCTCTTGGATTGTAAAGCCTTTACTTGATGATCATTTTCTGGCATTAATGTAGATACAGATCTAATTTCTCCTGCCGATAGAGTCTAATTTCTCCGAGCACAACTCACAGAAGTATGAAACTGACATAATAAAATCCATGCTTATATCTCATCACTCTCTTTTCTATTTCGTTCCCTTCTCAGATCTGTGGGCAAAAAAGAGAAGAAAAAAGATAAAATAAGTGCAATATGCCAGTAATGATAAACCGGAGAACGAGCTTATGAACCAGAAACTTTAACTCATACCACTTCGAAGTAGGGGCCCTTGAAAAAGAACTTGAAGGCTTTTCAAGTGCCCAAACAACCACAGAAAACAGAGGGATCACATGCTTGTAACTGCCATGGATAGATTTTGACCAATTTCGGATGAAAATCATAGAAAGAATTGATGAGATTTCTGTGGAAAAAAGAAACCAAGAAAAATCGACTGGTGACTGGCAGCAAATAGTAAAACTAGCAGAGATTATTCACTATCAGTAGCCATCAAAAACTCACCATCGCAAACTACCACACCTCCAACATAAGCTTTCCCCTCCATCTTTGCTATTCCAAAGCGTTTCTGCAGCTGGATAAGTGTCATTCTCATAACTACGGTGTCGCCGGCAATCACTGGTTTCCAGAATCTCACCTTGTCAGTTCCAGCAAAGAATAAATTCTCACGAGAGCCTCCAACTTCTAGTTGCAGCATGACCAAACCACCAACTTGTGCCATCGCCTGAACAAATGATCGTCAGCTAGTATCATTAGTTATGACATCTATCGAAAAGAAATACATCCATGTTCCATAAGTTGAAGAAGATTCTTTAGTTATGACATGTAACTTCCTCGACTGTTAGATGAAGCTTTAGTTATGACATAGAACTTCCACAAACTATGAATTGACAAGGAATACAAGACGGGCTAACAAGACTCAACTTTTGTTCTACTATATCAAATTGCTACAATGATAAATCCTTTATGTTATCCTAACTTAAGATGATGATCATAAGATCATCATGCTCTGGTACTTTCAGGTTCTATTAATCACTTTGTTGAGATTTGCTTTCATGGAACTAGGAAGAAACCCTAATATGCCAAGGAGAGGGAAAGATACCTAGATCCGTTAGAAAAACATTTAGTAAACAGTCCAAACAATGCCAAGGCATCAAATTGACATCTGGGGTGGAATTGTTTTTTCAATATTTAACCAAACTCAAACATGATACCATCAATCCCAAAATGTTAGCGATTAGTCAGTCAGTTTTTTCCCTCTCGATTCATTTTCTAGACCTGGTAATCCATGAGCATAGCAAAAACATCTTAAACTATATGTTGCTCCAGATACATGTTTAAGCAAAAAAAAAAAAAAGTAACAAAGGGAGAGTGGACAGCACATGCACATGCAAAAGTAGACACAATAAAAAAAATCTTAAAAAGTTTGTTCCTCCACACATATAGGGGATGCCTTCAAAAAATCAAGATACTTGTTAATTCGTGCAGCTTTAGTGTTATGGGGAAAAAAAATTCTACATACGAGGGCAAACAAGATGATGAACATGATAGTCTTTCATGCATTTCCATCAAATAAAGCATTACAAATGCACTATACACATGAACTGTTAGGCTCATATGGTAAAGAAAAATGACCTGCCATAAAAAAACTTAAGCAGCTAAAGTAGAAGATACTCCAGAACTGTAAGAGGAAGACCAGATTAAGAAAACACAGGCTTCCAAGGAATCAATCCTGATGATGGAGGTGCGAAGTTCAGCATCTGCAGTATCATGCAATTATCAGCTTTGATCATAGACATTAAGCTTAAAAGTAACAAAACTACAGTGGAGATACTTAATGTGCACTGAAAAAGGTTCTTTGGGTGATATTTCAACTATTTTCCTCACAATGGAGTTCATAACTCAATTCTTGTTTATTTTCTAAAATATTTTTTTCAAAATAAAAAAATAATAATAAAGGCTGACAACATGAAGAAAGTAGGCTGAGAAATTAAGTTGCAATTTTTGAAGAAAATTTAAGACCTAATTGTGCCCCATTATGCCCAAAAATAAAAAATAAAATACAAATTCAAGGTTAAATTAAATGATTATTAGATGAATTTGTATAAAAATTAAGTCTAATGACATAATTAAATTTTTAATAGGCCAATTTGATTTAATCATGGACCAAATTAAATTTAAATTATGTTTAAGAATTAATTTGGGTCCAAATGAAGGATTTAACTAAGTGCAAGGACTTAATTATACTTTAAATGAGTCACATTAATTTTATTTGAGGCTTACTTAGTGAAAAATTAAGTTTGGAAGCCTAATTTAGGCTTAATGGAGAAGATTGGAATTTTAGGAGATAAAATTTAATTTTTACCAAGTTAATTGATTGAAATTAGGGGTCAAATTGCAAGAAAATAGAAGTTTTGGGGTCAATTAGGGATTAAATTGACAAAATTTATAGTCAATGACCATTATGCAAAAGACGCGAAACTATAGGGGTTTAATTAACAAAATCCGGGGTCAAATTGAAAAAATTAAAAGTTTAATGGTCAATTAGGGATGAAATTGTATAAATCTGAGCTGAAGGATCATATTGCAAAAGGTGTGTAAATTCGGGGTTGAAGTTGAAGTTACATCGGAGCCAAATTGCATTAAATCAAAAGTTTAGGGTCAATTAGGGATTTTATTGAAAGCAATTGAAAGCTGGAGGACTAAATTGAAAATCGATAAAAAATCCTAATTTTAACTCAGAGAGAGAGACCAGGCGATGTATTGCCTGGTCATTTTTCATCATCTTCCTCGTAAAGCTGTTAGGGTAGCACTTTTGTAGGTGCATTTAATGCCTTGTTTGTTCCTTAAAATTGACAACTCATGCACCAAAATGGCCACCTGAAATCCCTCTATCCCCATGTACGTCATGTCCAGGCCTATAAAAGTAAAAAATGCTCCGGTGACTGGCCTAAAGTGTCAACCTCAGTTAGCCTTGGATAGTCAAATTTTGTAGCTCGAGGTGCACACTTTAAACCGATAGTTTGGAGTCTTTCGGTCAAATTAAGGGTTGAAAATTTTTTTCCCATTAAGACAAGATTGCCCTCTTCCACCTCTTATAAATAGAGGAGGATTTAATGGCTAGGGGACAAGAAAAATTGAGTGAAAAATTGACAAAATATAAGCCTTTCTTCCCTATTTTCATCCTTTTCTGCTTCTTCATTCTCAGCAACACCTTCGGCCACTGCAACCACTCTCACCACTATCTTTCCCAGCACACTCTCCATCCCAGCCACACACTCGACAACCTCACGTGATGGCTGCACCACCTCTCTCTCTCTCTTCTCTATGAAACTTTTTTTTCTCTTCAACACCGCGACCCATCAAGCAGCGGCAACCACCCTTTCCAGTGGCTTCCACCCTTACCAACAGTAGTAAAGGCAACGACTCTCTCCTCATCCACCCCAACCGCAAGCAATCCCAACATTGACTGCGACAATAGCAGAACCTGCAACTCAAGCAGCAGCAACCCCAGTGGCTGAACTCAAACTGTTGCCACTGCTTGCACCAAGTCTTCCTCCCCGGTCAGACCACCCTCACGCTAGGTGACTTTCCCCTTCCTCTTCCTCCCCCTTTTCTTGTTCTTCCTCGTCGTTGTTCACTACATGAACAGTAGGCATGAATTATAATTCACGCCCACTGTTCATGCAGTGGATGTTGGGTCGGGCCGCATCTGGCCTAGCCCAAATTTTTAGGCCAAGTCCGACTCAACACCAAAGAAATAAATAAAAAATATTGGGCCAAGATCGGTCTGACCTCTTCTGTGGCTGGGTCAGCCCAGCCCATGTAATTTTTATTTATTTATAATAATATATTATAATATTTTAAAAAAACACGAAAAAAATTCCAAAAAATTTCAAAAAAATCTTTTTTTAAATTTATGATTTTCTCAAGTATTTTTCTACCAATTTTGCATGATATCAGGTTGTATATTTATTACCAATTTTGCATGATAACAGGTTGTATATTTACATTGTAAAATATAAATCCAGTATTAAAATACCTGATTTTCTCCAAAAAAAATAAATTTCATGCATACAGTCAAAACCTAAAAAATATTTTTTCAAGCATATTTTCACTAAAAAAATCTTTTTTTTATTTTTAAGATCTATATGTAAACTTTAATATTTGTGGGTGTAAAATTATACAATAAAATACACCTTCAGGTATTAAAGCTACAAGGTATAAATAAATATGATGCTAAAATTTAGATTTTAGAACGGTTAGGATTAACCTAGTAAGGTAGAGACTTTCTCATAAAAAAATATCTACCTTAAACCTTAGAAAAGACTAATAAATAAAAACTCGATTTAGAAAGCAATTAAACAACAATGTAATTTACCTTAGGTAGGGTGCGCTGGGGTGATGCGTCCTCCCCTTGCACAACCAATCATTTACCTAGACTCTCACAGATCATAGGTTTCTAGTTACTATAATACTAGGTAATGACTCCTAAACAAATCAAGCAAATGAACTATAAAATCGCCAATGGATGCCGCATATTGACGTGCAACAATGTAAAGCTCAGTAGAAAAAGATGCTATGTTTCCTTTGAAAAGTTTTTCACAGGGCCTTTTCTTAAAGCAGTTGATCCTAAACACATTAATAAGGTGGCATGAGCACATAGCAGTAAAGAGAGAAAATGGTGATCTCGGAATAAGAAGAAAGTGTGTATCAGGAATTTCCCAAACAAATTGACTTATATTTCTATACACATACTGGGACCATATCAATACCTCCTCTGCATGCATGATGTGGAACCTTCTAGCTTAGGAAGTTTGAAGACGTGTGTCATATGATAGAAATTGACAAGAAATTCAAGAACTTCTACAGCCTCAGCCAAAAAGATCATCAATATATTCTTAAAGGCAAATCAGGCGGTGTCCTACATATGATCTTAGTGAACGTAGAGGACTCGGGAAATGGCTCTTCGCTTAAATTATTCCCTAACAAGTCATGTAAACCTCTAACTTTTTTCATTTTTTTTAACTACTTTCTGTCTGGGCATCTGAAAGAAGAGTCAATAAGACCTGATTCACATGTACATATACAGCAAATAGATTTAAGAGAGCCAATTTGGGTAAAGAGAAATTTCACTTACGTTTGCTTGTCCCCAGGTAATTCAAATCTGGGACATGTAGACATAATGCCGAGTTTGCATCGCTGTTATTTAGATGATCATTACCAAGAATCACTAGAAAAGCCATGCATAAGCAAAACATTATCTCAACCATAAAAACACCAGGCACAATAGGCCTCTCGGGGAAATGACCAAGGAAGAAATTGTCACATTCTTAATGGCAACAGCTGAAACTCCAGGATTGTTCTATCCACCAACTGAAATGGAAACCTAAAAGCAAAAGAAATAAAGCCCAAAATTAAAAATGGCTAGTGAATTTAGAAACACATAAAATGCCGAGGTTGTTATTGTTGAGGATGGAGTGGAAAGTTTAGAACTTACACAAGTGCTCATAAATTTTAAATAAAAATAAAAATCTATAATAGTAATTATATCACCTAAACATTCTAACATGGTGTTTGGAACCGTGAAATTGAATTCAACTTTAAGAGTTAAATTAATTTTTTAGTTTTGAACAGTACTAATTTCAATTTCAAATGAAATTTAATTGCTAAGATATAACAAAAAAAAAAAACAAATCAAAGAGGAGACCTTCTAATTTGCTATAATAATTCCTATTGGAATTAATTTTAAAAATAATATTTTAAAAATACCCTTAATAATACAAATCCTATATTTTACAAAACTCTCCACTGTCTCTTTTCCTTATTTTCCTGTAAGAACAAATATTTTTCCTATAAATTAGTGTTATTTTAATCCTCCTTTTGGTTTATTGTTTGAATATGTTCTTGTATCTTGTTATTTTCTTTGCTAGGCATGTTAACTTTAGGAAGACAAATAGAGACCATTGGAAGCTTAGATGGTTTTCATTCTAGTTTAGTTGAAAATCTCACTTGGCTCGTTCCTTTACTCCCACATATTTTCACTATACCTATTAGCCATTTACTTTTTTTTAGGAAAACCTTTCCCTTATGATATGTAGTAGAAATCTCATAGTGACTTAAATATCTATTGTGGTTTTGAAATTTAGAGATAAGAAATGCAGGATGATGTATGGTATTACATGACTTTAAGAATAGAAAATTGAACTTACAAAGTCACTAGTTTTACATTAAACATGGACAAAAAGAGTGTTGTTACCCTTTTTTTACCACAAATAATACACACACACACTCTCTCTCTCACACACACACAAAAGAGGACATATATGAAAAAAGTCTAAAAGATTGCCCAAATGGAGGTGGAATACCAAGATGACAAGTAGAAAAGTTTGAAGACTAAAATGTATAAGATTGATAAAATTGACAGCCCAATTCTGATTGATAAAAAGCTCCACTGGTAAAAATATTTTTATATAGGGTAAAGAAACACGAAATTGGATGAGTAAGGACTCAATGAGAATTTTGGAAGGCTTAATTAATATTATTAAGGACTTAATTGCAAAGAAAATAAGTTTTTTTAGCCAATTTGGGTGTTAATTGGAAGAAATTGAAATTTAGGAAATTGAAATTAGACTGTGAAAGGTTTAATTAGTCAAATCATGGGCTTAATTGTGAAAAAAAAGTTTAGATGCCATTTAAGGACTTAACTGTATATTCTCAAGACCAAGGACCAACCTGTAAGTGGCGCGTAATTGTAGGGGCTGAAATTGATAAAATTAGGAGAAAAATTGAAAAGATTCAAGATTTTAGTGGTAAATTAAGGCTGAAATTTAACAAATTAAAAATTAAGAACTCATTTGTAAAAGGCTTTAAACTCTACGGCTAACATTTGGATTTGACAGAGGGTGCAATTGGATGCAATTAAATGTTGAGAGACAATTATTGATGCAATTAAAAGAAATTGAAAGAGTAGGGACTAAATTAAAATTGATTAAATTTCCAATTAAAAAGCCCTAATTTCTAGAGTTTAACTTAGATGACGTGTTGTTCACCCACTGTTCATTTTCTTCCTTAGTAATTTTAGATGTTTTAGCTAGCATGTTTAGGTGAATGAATATGGTGTCTTCGACCACCTCAGGGGCTTAACCACCATCATTCAATTAAGAAACACTCCCTCTACAATCCTATGCCTATGAAATTGAATGTTTATACCCTAATTTTTTCATAGAAGTCTCTAATATCTTATTTCTAATAAGCTTTCCTTGTGTTTTCAGATTCTAAACTAATTGAGTTAACACCTTTAAATGAATAAATGTGAAGTTAAGGACATCTACATTGAGTAAAGATTTATCCAAACAAAATGTATGCACCTCCTTTACCAATTTCAAGTGGTTTCTGATGAGGTTTGCATTAAAGTTACCAACTCGATTTGTTATTTTTCAAAAAACCATCTATTTTTTTTGTGTATTCACACTTAAAACTTCTCAAATGATTCTTAATTAATGGTTTAAAAAACTTTCATCTCAAGATCAAAAGGTCAGAAATAGCTTTTTGCCTTCCAAATATAGCAAAACTACGAAGTATCTCTAAAATCAAAACTACCATTGCAAAACCAACACAGTACAAGCTCTTCCAATTATTATTTTTTATCTAACTCCTCTCACTTTGATTGAAGGGCTAAGTTTTGATCAATTTAAGGGAATTCATAAAAAAAAACTAGAAATACCCATATAAATCAAAAAAGAGAAAAAGAAAATAAAGAGAGGGAAAACATAGAGAAATACATCTGTTGATATACCCTACTATGAAGGTTCAAAAGCATAACATTAAAAGATCTAATAAGATTTGGAACTAAAAAGAGTGAAACAGAAAAGAAAAGAAAAAACAACAATCCATAGTTAGTTAACTTTGAGAAAGTATAACTATATATAACAACTCAATGATGAAATCCATGTGACCTGTCTATTCATGCTTTCTTAATGTTTAAACATCTTTTGATGTTTTTTGAATTTATTTTAGTATCATGATGTTTTCTAATTTTGTTTTGATTATTATATACAAATATTGTTTTTATTATTTAAATCTTATTTGGAGTTACTGTTGATGTTATTGAGTGTCAAAACAATATGTTTGTGACTGATTTTAATCAAATAAGATAGTTTTAGATTTTTAAAAATGATGATAATGGATGTTTAATATCTTTTCTATTTTTGTTAGTATATGTTCTTGGTTTTTGAATATGGTTTGAGTTCGAAGTGTAATTTTTCCTTTTTTTTATAATTAAAAAACTAATTTTCAAAAGTTTGTCACTAAATATAACCATTAGAATACAATCATTAAAAACATAAATTGAAACATAACTGTTATAATATTTGAATTTTAAAAATAATTAAAATAATTTATTCAAAAACTAAAAATAAAATATTTTTTATTTTGATTTTATTTTAAAGAGTATGAATATTATAATGCTAAAAAAAACTTATTTAAATAATGTTTTAGCTAAAATTTAGTTAAAAGATAAAATATATTTACATTAACAAGAACTAATTGAAGATGAGAAATTATTATTCCCTTAGTCACTGTTTATTGAAATAATAATTAATTCTTTTATTTTTTAATTTTTTTTGTCATTTAATACTTGGTTTTATAATTTATTTTAATTTTTTTATCAAGTTTTTCCAGTATCGTGATCCGAGTCACAATTTTGATGAGTTAAATCAGTTAACTCAAGTCCTTTATCCTTTTTTTTTATTGAATCTTTTCTTATTTCATTATTTAATTGTTAATTGATAATTAAATTTTATTATTTATTTTGATTTGATTTTTATAAGATCTAATCTTGTGACTCAGGTCTTAGATTTGATGGGTTAACATGGTTGACTCAGATTATTTTTTGGTTTTTTTTAATTTTTTTTTAATTTTATTATTTAATATTGAATTGATTATAAATTAAACTTCATAATTTATTTTAATTTACTTTATATAATATGATCATGATCTTATTATATAAATCACGAGTTTAATTAGTTAATCTACATTGATTATAGTCACAGTTTTAAAAAATTACTCCAAGTTGATTCAAATTAATTTAATATATTTATATTTTAAAATTTTAAAAATAAAATCATCTTATTTTTTTTATTTAAATTATATTTTTATAAGATGTTAATATTATTTTTAAATCTATAAAGTCAACTAAATCAAATTAACTTAAACTTCACTTAAATTTTTTCTATTATATTTTCGAACATGTTAATTTTTTCTTATCCGACAGGCGCGCACGCACGCACGCAGCGGGTAGCGCGGGATAATAATTTAGTGGAAGCTGTAAGCTTAACCTAATTTCTTTATGCTAATCTCACCATATATATATATATATGTATAAAAGGTCTATCTCATTTTCCACGCCTATAAAAACCAAGACCAGGTCAACAATTCTTTTCAAGCAGTCCATTTCCCTGTCCAAGCTCCAACAGAGAGAGGGAGAGAGATAGAGAGGGAGGGACAGTCAACTCTCTAATGGACTCCAACAACAATAACAACTACTCTTCCCCCTCCACCACCACCTCCTCCCCTCCCCCCCCGACCACCACCACCACCGACCCAGTTCAATCCTGGTGGGAATCAGTCTCCAAAGCCCGTTCACGCATCCTCTCCCTCTCCTCAATCCTCCCTTCACCCCCTTCTTCCTCTTCCTTCTCGCTTTCCTCCCTAGCCGACTCCGACCGCCCTGCCATTTCCTTTATCTCTTCCCCAGAAGCTTACTCTCACATCTCCTCCTCCCTTTCTTCTCCTCTTTCCGGCTCTGGCTCCGATCCCCTCTGCCAATGGCTTTACGAAACTTACCTTTCCTCTGATCCTAACCTCCGTCTCATTGTCCTCTCTTTCCTTCCTCTTCTGTCTGGCATTTATCTCTCTCGGATCCACTCTTCTGATTCCTCTTCTGCTCCTTCCCTCGCTGGCTTCGAAGCTGTTCTTCTTGCCGTCTATTCGTCCGAGGTTAAATCTCGTGGCGGAAAGCCTGTGGTTGTCCAAATTCCTCATCTTTCTCAACCTTCTCTTTATCACGTCCCGCGAAACAAGCCGCATAAATCGCAGGTTCAGGCTCCTTCTACTGCGGTTCTGTCCCCCCCACTTGAGCCCCAGATCGCTATTAAGTCTACTAAAAGGCCTGTCATTGTTGGGGTCGCTTTGGACTGTTACTTCAAACACATCTCACAGATGCCCAGTTGGTCTAAAGTCGAATTGTGCCGGTTTGCGGCCGCCTGGGCTGGACAGGATTGTGCTTGCCAAGATAAATTTGATGAATGTGATGATGCTGATTATTTCTTGGAGGGAAGGAATGCAATGATAAGCATTAATGGGATTGAAGACAGCTCGGGGATCTCTGAGTCTGAGCCTAAGGGAGTAAGGATTCCTCTGCCTTGGGAGATTTTGCAGCCATTGTTGAGGATTTTAGGGCATTGTTTGTTGGGGCCATTGAATACACAAGATGCTAAGGATGCTGCTTCTGTTGCTGTAAGAAGGTTGTATGCTAGAGGGTCTCATGATTTGGTTCCACAGGCGATTTTAGCGACCAGGAGTCTAATTCAGCTTGATAAGAGAACGCGTGAAAGTGAAAAGGCAACAGCTGCAAATACTTCTTCAAATGCTAACACCCCCGCCAAAGCTAAGAAGCCTGAAATTCTCCTAGTCTCAAAGTGAAAGTGATTTGTTTTGGCTGCGATTGGCGTGGCGGGTAACCTCTAGGTTTAAATCATTAATTTTATTAATGCTTCATAATACCTACTTTAAATCTGTCATAGCTATTTGCAATGGATCTTACAGAACATGCTCATCTATGGCATGTAAGTGGTTTCACTTTCTTGTCAGCACTGCACACCAAGTAGAAAATTATGTTTCCAAAACTTCGTTCTTTGTTACGCATCATATATATACATATATACATATATATATATATATATAAATTTTTTGTTATCTTCTCATTAGTGTTTGACTCTTGCCTATTAACTCTACAGAACGAACTGATACCCTTTGAAAAATTGATACAATCTGTCAACAAAATGTGTTTTTTACACTAATTTCTTATTCCATGGAAAAGACTGTTATGCACCCAACTTAATCAATACTGCTCCATGAAGTCACGCATCATTGCTTTATCAACGTTCTGCTAGTGGGATAGTGGCTTATCTCTAAAGTAGTGTTTGAGTGCTCTTAGGAGTAAATTTAGTATCCACTCTAGTTGGTGTTTATTAGTTGCTACTTATTAGGAGATGTCATTGTACTCCTCTTTATAGATTAAAAAATGACGGTGAATAAAAGGGGAGTTGTCATTTTTTAAGTAAAATTGAACTTCGCTCATTGGGATGATTTTGGGTTTCCCTTGAAGAAATCCTATTACCACTAATTTTCTGTATCCAAATTGGTTAGTGCCCCCTCTTAAGAGTTTCTACTAATAATCAGGGCAGTGAAAGGTTCTCTTGATAATGCATTTGATTCTGCATGGAAAATTGGTTGCTCTATCACAAATGTCAGTATTCATATGCAGTTTCTATGTTTAGTTCTGTTTGTGCAAATTACAACTGTTGGGTCAATGTCGGTGGGAAATTTGAGATCCTAAACCTGAAAAGGAAGCTTCTATGGGAAAGTTTCTAAGAGTGAGTTGAAATTTGAGATAGACCTTCAGAGAAATAGTAAACTTGATAAGGAACATATAAATCACCTAGCACTCCCAGGAAACATTCGTCATGATCAAGCATCACTCCTAAGAAAGCCAGTCACTGTGAACCTGATATCTGTAGCCTCTCAACATTTTGGTTGAAACTTCCTTTCCAAAATAAACCTCACAGCTACATACAGCCCCTCTAAGAAGGTTACTTGGGGAGGTGCCTCCAAGTTACAGACTGAGCAGGTAACTTCAATAAGGATGACATTCTTAAAAAGCAAGTGTCCTACATCTAGATATTCAGTTGACCGATATATTCAGTTGGCATAATGACTATTGATTAAATAGATTGAGTTTTTGTCAGAGAATAGGTTTTCTTGATATAGAGAACTACTAGCCTCGCACTAGTAGATTCAAGGATTTACCCCTTGATTGTAGGCATCCCACTTTTTCACATATTTAGGCCGAGGGCTGCATGTTTTCAATAAGATCACATACTAAAATTGAAAGAATACAAGCATATATAATGCTTGTGTTATTCTTACTCTTAATGAGACTTAAATTCCTATTTAGGAAAACATAAGGACTACTATACAAGAGACATAACTAAGTGTAGTCATAAAAGCAACAAGGTAGTATATAAAAGTCCAGCCCTGTTATCTAGAAGCTGCCTTTGCTGGAACTCAAAAGAACTAGGAAACGAAAACCAGCTCTCTTAACCAATCTTTGAAGGCATTAATCCATATAGTTAAAGCTTGGTTTTGATATCCCCTTTTGTCTACTTTGTAAATATTGACCTTCAGTTGCATTATCTGCTGACTGGAAGCATGCCATATTTCTCTGTGAGAATAAGTTCTATGAGTTGCATTCTTTAGTGGACTAGTTCTTGATGGTTGTTCACCTGATGAATGGTTACAAGGATTTTTTCTACCCCCATAGAATGTTTTTCTGAGTCTCGTGACCCAGAACATGTTATGTTTGTGATCCTGTTAATTAAAAGTAGCAACCCAGCTGTTATCGTGTTGATAGTTTTAAGTTTTGAAAGAGATAGTTTCAAAAGAGATCTAAACATCGCGTTGCTAAAGGAATCCTAATGAGATAATGCAAGTAATCAAAACCCTTGATTCTCTCATTTTCATTTAACTGAAAAGGTATAGATTTAGTTGAGTTGAACTCTTTGATTCTGCTTCCTAGAAAAAAATGAGGGAGGAGATAATGTTGCTGCCTTGGGAAGAAAAGAGAAAATTGGAAATAGCATTATGTTGGAGAAATTCTTGTTCAGAAGTAATTAGATATATTTAATTTTGCAATTTACTGAATTTAAAAGGATTGGGTGTTTGCAAATAATACATGCATGCATATATGGGAATGACCTAAATTAAAGCAAACCATGACCTGACATAGTGAAACCCAACTAAGCCTACCCACCTTGTACCACAACTGGAGTAAGTGGCAAACTGCATTCCTTTAGCTTACCAAGTACCATAACGAACCAGGTCCCAGGTAACAACTTGGTATGAAGTGTGTCTTGAACTGTACAATCCAACAGATGTTATCATCCAGCCTGACAAGTTGGAAGAAAAATCTGAGTGGAAAATATTGTCAGCTTTGTCATGGTAACATTTGAACCCAATCCAATATTATTTAGGATCAAGTTAACCTTTTCCTTAAGGAATTAGTGTTACCAGTTTTTTTAGTAGCAAGAAAGTGCTCTCAGGATTGTGAGGTTATATGGACTCCCAAGCAGTGCAAATTGAACTTCGTACTTCTGTTGGCAAAGGTACATTTAAGTAACTTTCTTTGACCCAATAGATACTTGTGTAAGAAATTTTTATTGAACTGGAATAAGACTAATTTTAAGTTGTGGAGCACAGTGCTCATGGTATATGAAGAGATTAGAAGTTTGGTCTTTTTAGCCTTGAACAAATATATATAAGCGCTCATCTTGTTCCTTCATCAAGATGCAATAAGATTTAATTTCAACATTTGACATGGGGAGGGGACATGGTAAATATTTATCATTTTAGAACTGGAGAAGATGAATAAATTCAAATAGAACTTCTGTTTAACTTTAATTGAAACATGTTAACTATTGTTTTGCCTAAAAAATTCAGAGATTAGATGCTGGTTGGATTAGAGGATAAAAATTGATAAAAGAAACTTGATCCCTAAAGATCATTTAAAAGTTTATTTTTCAGGTCCTTGGCAAAATGTGTGAAGTCTTTAGTTGGAGCATTTCTGAGAAATAAATGAGCATAGGCTTGTTGCGTCCGATCACCGTACCAAAATTTACCGGTACTCAAGCCTTAAAGTTTTTAGGAGTGAATATCCATAACATTTGGCTTGTCAAATTGATTCTCTCAACTATTTCCAGAAATAGCACCTTGACTAAAAAATCTTGGATATGAGAAAATGCTGCCACCTGTGGCGATTTTGGAGTAACACAATGATTCCTTGTTTATTAGAGAAAAGTGCCAATCAACTTTTATCCTGTTAGAACGTGATGACCAAGCAGCTAGCATACATTGTAATTTCAATTATTCTTTCACTTTTCATTGGCAAATTATACTTGTTGTCTCCTTTTGACCTTGTTAGTGGCCCTTCTCACGCTTGAGATATTGGGAATATTGTTTACGATGAAAGAAATTTACAGTGGAATTGATGATTGCAGTGATGCTTGTTTTCACCAGGTTTTCTCATGAGTTTTCAGCTTATGCAGGTTTCTTCGGTACCTGTGACTATGAGTTGAAGCTGGATTACTCCAACAAGGGTTTTGTACCTTCTGAGGTGAAAATGCTCGACATTCAAAACAGCAAGAGAATGGCATCAAACAGCTAGAGATGCTTATGTTTAGAGGCGTACATTTCAAGAAAGATGAATACAATGATCATTATTCTGTAAACAAAGCTGTTTTTGGTATATATGTGGTCTTCTATTTAATGAGTTCTGTAGTTACTTTGTTGAAGGTATGCAAATAGTGAGGAGGACGTGCTTGGCTTTGTTATTGTTGTTTTGTTGTATACAGGCTTTATGGATTCCAAGGCTTGCGAGCCATAGCTGCCACCTTTTATTTAAGTTTCTGCGATTTGATTTCTTTTGTTGATGTTAAATGTCACAGTATGTTGGTTGCGCCAGGTTTCAGTCTGTCATGTATGCTTCATGACTATTCTGTTTGTCTTTGGAAAACTTCCTCCTTTTCTTCTTCTGACTTGTGTGTGATCAATCCAGTGATCCGTGACTCAGGACTGTTTCGGGTTGGTGTATTATTCATGGTGATCAACCGCACAATGCAACGCAAAAGGTGGTTTGCATGATCACCCTTTCCAAGTGGATCCCAACCTGACATGGTAACGTAGGTGCAGGGACAAGTTGCCTTTTTTTTTTTTTGAGTCAATTTCTGTTGAACAGGTCATTGATTTTTTTACAAAATGATATCGAGAAAAAATTAGATTGACTGGGGTTATTTTATCGACAAACCCAGCTATGGATTAGATCGGCGACTTCTGAGTATACAAACATGAAAAAAACTTGCATTTCTTTTGTACAAAAAAATATTGTATAGTATGCTCAACTAGGAGCACTGTGGCATCCACAAACTGTTCTGACTCTCCAGCTAAAATCCGTCCGAATATTTGGTCATAAACAAGCAGGTGATGATAGGCAGAGGTTGTAGAATAAAATAATTAATATATGCGAGCGTATAAATTGATGGTTCATGTTCTGTTTTAATATTAATCAATTAAAACAATCTAATTAATTAACCCAGGAAAATCCAATAGTTGATATCATAACATTCCTGGTTTTATCTTCAAGCAGGAACACTACTTGTCGGCTCTAGTAGCATTTTTAGCTTGGAAATTTAGGATATCTTGAGCTGCTCGCTAGCTGAGGCCAATTTTACATCCACGTCCAATTACTTAACTTCCATGGAACAGATCAGCTAGCTTCTACTTTGAAATTTGAGTTGCAGTCATGAGATTTTCTCCATTCCTGATCAAGCTGCTGTATCTGCTTCCGTCTGTCACCTTTCTCAATATTATACCTGCTCAAATATGCTACAGCAGCAGAGTTTGATCCTTCACAGTACTCTCAAATACAAGAAAGGGATGCCCTTTATGCTCTCAAGGCCAGTTTCAACAACTCTTTTCTGAATGATAATTGGACTGGCCCTCAGTGCAATACAGACTATTCCTCAACATGGCATGGCATTCAGCGCGTCGGTGGTCATGTTACTGGAATCTCTCTGGAAAGTATAGGGTTGGATGCTACATCAATTGATATCGATGCATTCCTCTTCCTCACCGAGCTGACTGTCCTAAGCTTCAAGAACAATTCAATATCAGGGGGGATAACAAGATGAAGAAACTTTGATTTATCGGGAAACAAGTTGTCAGGTTCAATCCGAAGGTCACTGCTAAGTCTTGAATTGTTGGAGTCGTTGCTTCTTTATGATAACTATTTGAAAGGCTCAATCACAGAATTTAACCATTCCAGCTTGAGAGTCTTTAATGTCTCTAGCAATGATCTCAATGGCTCGATCCCAACAACTCACACCCTGCAATCTTTTGGCCCTGATTCATATTCTAGTAACCCTCAACTGTGCAGCCCACCTACGCTTAACACCTGCAATAATGTTTCCACAGCAGTTGGATGGAGCAGCTGATCAGAACACACATTCTCCACCTGATGGACCCCCAAGAATGTCATCTAAACCTAATTTTGCAACCACGTACGTAGTTCTTGACGTTGTTGGTTTGGCTGCGGTGATTTTGCTCTTCATTTTTTACTTTAAGAAGGCTAGGAAGCTTAAGAAAATGATCAAGAAAGAGGATGAAAGAAAAGGAGGAGGAGATACTACTATTGTTGATGATGGCTTGAGGGATGAGATAGAGGAAAAGGGAAAGGATGTCGATATCAGAGAAGAAAAATGGAAGCTTATTTTCACAGAGGAGGAAGCAAAAAGTTTCCAGCTGAATGCTCTTCTAAAGAAGGAAGCAAAAAGTTGTTGGTGGGAGAAACCACTTGTGGTTGCTGAGGGTTTAGGCAAGGGGAACCTGGGAAATTGTTATAGAGCTATGGTGGAAAACAGGGCCGCTGTTGTTGTAAAGCAAATAAGGGATTTGAAGCCATTAAGTAGTGAGGAATTCACAAGGCAAATGCATATAATTGCTCATCAGAAGCACCCAAATACTACCAACTCAAAAAGCGTTGTCCTTCATGGCAACCTAAAATCAACAAATGTTCTTCTTGATTGGAACGGGATGATTTTGATATCAGATTATGGTTTCAGTTCACTAATAGCTCAATCCATTGCAGCTCAGAATCTTGTTTCATACAAACCACCTGGATATCAGAATACCAAAAAGGTGTCTAACATGTCTGATGTTTGGAGTTATGGTTGCCTTCCGCCATAACTCTTGACTGGAAAGCTATCAGTCTATTCGGCTCCTCCAGGACTGAAGGGAGTGGATCTTTGCAGTCAGGTGAATAAAGCAGTCAAGGAATAAGGGACAGCTGAGATACATGATATTGAGATTGCTGTACAAAGAAGTGCGTATTCTGGGATGCTAAAACTACTGCAAATTGCAAGCCGCTGCTGCGATAAGTTCCCCTATAACCGACCTGAAATGACAGAGTTGGAGAACATCAACGCTGTTGAATCAGAAGATGAAGAATTTGTGGATCAATCAGACGAATCTCTTCCAACAAGTGCCAGCTTAATTAACAAATGACATTAAACTGTCAGACTAAAAAACCACAACAACAGATCGGTGTTATTTTCATCATCAGAAAAATAAAATATCCAAATGCAGAAGAATGATTGCGAGGCTTGGAACAGTTGTTGTACCTGACATTTTTTTCTTTATGTAATTGCTTTGTTATTGTGACAAAAGTAAACCTATTGCTCTACAGCTTGTCATCCTTTTCAAGTTTTCTAGTCATTTAAAATTTGGGTTGCTAAATGCAGTTTTAGAGTCATCTTCAAATCTCAAGACACTACAAAGTTGCTGGATCTTAAGACACATCAAATCTCACAAGCAAATTGACCAAAGAGAGAGCTATATCCACCCTTGAGAACAAACTGTTACATGAATCTGATCTATCAGACCAAAATAATTTTAATTAATAACTGAAACAGTAAATCAAGACAGTGTAATTGGCTCGTCTAAGTAGCCAAGTTCATCTAACAATTTCTTCTCCAAAGGGCTTGGAAGTTTTCTCAATGCTACGCCATTGCAATCTTTTTTAAGGACCTTAAAGGATAGCACTATTGTTTTCAAATTACTCATCATATGCATTTAAAACAATCAGGAAAAAAAAAATCACAGCACCAGAAAGATTGTTGATACTTATAGTTGGCTGATTAATCAATGAGATTATGTGATAACACGACACTTGCAGATGCTGTCCAGCAAAGGAATAAAGTGGTAAATGACATTACAAGAAAAGATACAGAAACAGAAACTAAGCACACCCTCATACATGCATGCCTTCTTCACAACCTGATAAGCACTACAATTTGTATTCCAGTCTGTTCACCTTTGTATTTTATTTATATTATCGGATAGCAACTTCTGACGGTTGCTTAAACTCAAAAAAAAAAAGAAAAATAGAAAGTGTAAGCATATACAGTCAAGAATCAAAATTTACATTATACTCGCAACAGACTAATACGGCTAGGAAATGTGTCGAAGGAAAACCTGCAGCAGTCTGTTACATGGCCAGAACAATTAAAATGCAAAAGGGAGGCATTACGGGTCGATTACAAGAACAATATGGTCAATCATGATCAGACAGGAACACGGTAGGATGGATCAACCATTTTCAAGACAAACAGGTTTCCTTTGTCACCCCTGGATACTCTGTTGAAATAAAAAGGAACAGTATGTTACATACGCTGAAAATAGACATGCATGGTTGTGAGCTAGTAATTTGGTTGGTTACTATTGCACCGACAACAGAACATAAAGAATCAACATCATGCAAGTATATCCTGATTATTCATCAAAAACAAACGAATTATAACCTGATTATTAATCAAGAACTAATACAAACAAAAATGTTCTACTAGACTTGGTATTTTCGAATGAAATGGTTGCTTCCCACAGACACAGATTATGGACATGATTAATGGTTTATCATCATCAGACCAAGAACTAGTCATGTGTTTAACACGGGAATGAATTGGGCAAAAACATGCAAAGAATGATGATGCGTGTGTGTGTAAGCGCATGATCCTGCATCAAGCATCGAGCCAGAGTTGCACTGCTCAGTCGGTAGGCATGCAACATATCTCCTTCTTGGATTATGGCAGAAAGTATGTGCTAGTATGTGCTAGCATGTGTTTTTTTTTTTTGTAGATGAATGTTCTCTTTAACCTATGGTTTCTCATGCAGAAATCAGACCTTATTAAGCCACGATCTCCATCATTTCTTTCAGTTTAAAAAATTGCTAGTAATTAAGTTGACAAGGTTCTCTGATGTTGGTGCATTCTATTATCATAAAGTTAAACGTCAATAAGTTACATTATGCTATGATTGTTATCTGTATTCCATCCCTTGCAGTTCTTAAAGCACTCCTAATTCTTATGAATTAATGGTACACAAAAAATGAGTGCACTGACCGTAATTCTTCATCCAAATAAGTGATTTCCAGCTCACCACGAGCTCTTCCTGGTGCCTTAACTGGTATCTGTGCAGGATGTTAAGAGCATTTTGTGAAAAAGAAGTGGCAAAAGGACTTAGTGAAAAACATGTTGAGATATAGTGCTTCATAGGCTTGATTTTAGGGCTCAGGAATACTTGACTCATCATCAAATTGAAAACACCTTGCTAGTTTGTATCTATACAAATCCAGAAAAATAAGTGCTACATAATTATAGTTTACTATAAAAATAAGACGAGAGCACCTACCAGACCAAGAATCTTAAAAACATCGAACTTTACAGCAACTTTTTTTGCACTCAAAGGTGTTAAATCTGCAGTTACCTACAAAACATGAACGTCAAACTGATAAGAAGTTAGACTGAATTTACACCTTTTTTATTTTCAATGGAGAGCCCCTAACCGTAAACAGTTTTACTTGTGGAGACTTAACGTATAGTTTTCAAGAAAAACACAGAACACGGATGCAGTGGAAGTCTTTTCAGATAAAATAGTCGAGAGTGTAGGGTATATATAGTTTTTGTTCTTTATAAAAAACAAAAAAAGAGTAAAACGAAAATGGAATGCTTAAAAATCAAATTCCAATAATCTCTTTTACCTGGTTGAAGAATGGCCAAGATTCCATGTTCTGGGCCCTAAGTGTATCAGCATTGATTGCTTGGTAGTTTGTCCTGGATCTTAAGAGCTTTGGCCTCTGCACGACATGATTTCTCGAGTGATGTCAACTCGTACAAGAAATACAAGAAACAAAGCCACCTTTTTTCTTTTATTTATCATTAATATTTTCTTCATGAAAGACAAATCGAGACAAGATGCTTGGCAAGTATTCATTCAATTAACAAGTCAAGTGTGCAAAAAAAAGGGAAGGAAAGTGCTACCACCAGTTCCATTAATGGTGTATATTGATTGGATAATCCCATGAAACTTGTTTAGATTAGAATACATGGTGATGCTGTGATTGTTGGGATTAATTTCATACCAAGAAAATACGCTAAGATCACCAAAAGAAGTGAATGAAAAGTGTCAATTGTCCAAACATATTGAAGTGCCAAACAAGGGAAAAGAAATATTTGGAAGGATTAATTTGAAAAATACATAGAAACAACATGGTATCTGAGCTTACTTGTGTTTGCAAAATAGATTGTGAAGTCGTGTATAGAAGCTCCCATTTCCCGTCTAGTAAACCAGATTTCAATGGCTCCTTTGTCGGATTCACTGCTTCAAGCTTCCGAGCAATCTGTAACGAAATGACTTCCAAGAATCAAAAAAGAAATGAGAGACACATACAGTACCCAGTACTAAAACACCATCAAAAGCTTACATTTTTATCATATATATATATATATTAAGTTTGCCAATAGAGAAGATATATATCTTCGTGACAACTTGCGCATTCATCAAAATTAAATTCTTTCTTTAAAAGATCTTAAGAGCACATCCTCTACATTAGTTTAGCATTCAACAATATATTTTCTTGAACGTTAATCCTAAGTTCCCAACTAAGAAAATCTGTATTTGGGGTGCATTTTAATTAGCTCAAGTTCAAGAAAAGCTTCAACGTCATAAAATCTTCAGAGTTACGGCCAAAAATGATCATAAGGCAAAGATGAGGTGATGGGAATGGACCAACCTCATCAACTCTTTGTTGGTCTTCAGGAAAGGCGTCTGCTCCACGATCAAGGGAATCAATGGCATCAAGAAGTTCCTCCTTGAGGACCTTAGCACTCTTTCCCTTATTCAAGAAAGCAGGAAAGAAAGAAACCTTAGCGCTCCATGATCTATCAATGGTGGAGTAGCTTGAAGAAAGGTTAAAGTAGCTGGTTTGGTTGGAGGGTTTAGCAGTAGAGAAGAAGAAGTGAGAGGTGGTGAGTTTTGGAAATGGTGAGTGAGTTGAGAATTGAGAGGCTGTGAGGACTGCTGGAGACCGTGGGGATGAAGATAAGGCCATTGTCATGGCAGAGGTTTTGCAGTGAGTGATCTTGAGGTTGTCTTGTGTTTTACTTTAATAAAACCAATCTGCTTTTTTGCAAGAAAAAACAAAGGCCCGTAGACCTTGGCCCAACAAAAGCTTAAGTATCTAGTGTCTTTGGAAATACAGAAAACCATATTTTAAAAAATTTAATAATTTTTTGTTTAAAATAATTTTTTTATATTTTTTTATTGTGCTGATATTAAAAATAATTTTTTTAAAAAATTTTTTTAATATATTTTTAAATAAAAAACTCTTTAAATCATTACAGCTATTACAATCCCAAATAATCTTTTAAAATATCTAAAAACAAAGTTTTTACTGGGAATATACAAAAGTAAAATATTACTCAAGTATAATTACTAACTTCTTTATAAAATATTTATTTTTTTTATGAAAAAGTCTTTTAATATATTTTTGTATTTATAAAATATCAAAATAAAATTCCCATACCAAAAATTTCAAAATTTAACTCTCACTTAATACCATTCATCCATTTGAATGTCTTGGTATAAAGATTTTAGATATAAAAAAGTTCTTATTGATTTGGTTGGAAATTGTCATATAAATTTTTATAGTCAACATTCAATATTATTTTTATATTTTGAAATTAAGTTTACAACTATATTATATAGTACATAAATATAACATACAATGTTTATTTTCTTCAGAATAACTATTGTTGCAAAAACTATTTTAATCAAAATCATTTTCACAAGTTAGATATATAGATTTTTATGAGAGGAAAAATTATTTTGGATTATGTGTGTGTATACATATATAACCATACTAAAAACTAAAAACTTTTTAATTAGTTTATCTTACTAAGAATATATTTAATGATATAATTCTATATTTTTAAACCACTTATAATATCAATATTCATATATAATTTTAGAAAGAGTTACATAATTTTTTTAAAAAAACTTTTTTAGAGAATTAAAAAAATCCATGGTTACAAAATAAGTGGAAAAAAATGGAAAAAAAAAAGTTGAGAAGAGAAACAACCTATGTGCTAGAGAGTGGCACTCATCTTCATCTCCAATGTAAATGACATGGTTTTTTTTTCCTATGAATATACTTGGAAATGCATTTAAAACATGATTTTTAAATTTTTTAAATACTTTTTTTTATATAAAATACTTTTTTTATATATTTTTTATGTAAAAATAAATTTTTAAAAATAAAAATATTATTTTAATATAATATTTTAAAAAATTGCAAATCCATCTTTTCCTTTGACAATGTCCACAAAGCTTTCCTCTTTCACTAGCTAGACACGGCATCACTTTCAATCTGTAATGCAAGAGTGCTCTCACATTTTTTCTATCTTTAAAATCATAGTTTTGAACCTAATCTGCCTGATATTTTGATTTGAGACTGAAATCAGATTGGATTTAAAAAAACTAATAATAAAACTTGAAATGATATAATTGATCCAATGAATTGATTTGATAAGATTCATCAAAAACTTAGTTATAATTTATTAATTTTTATTTTTTTATTAAAATAATATTATTTATTTAATAAATTAACCTGAACAACCTAGTAGTCCTGTCAAAACCTGGAACTCAAGTCTTAGACTTGACCAGCTGCTAGTTGGATTTAAAAACTATGTTTAAAACCCAATAATAATAATAATAATAATAACAATAATAAACAATCACATAGCAAGGTTGTTAATTTCGTTTCGTTAGTTGTTTTGTTTTTTAATTAGAATGAAATGTTTAAGTTTCGGAGTATTTCAGTGTACCGTTTTGAGGTTGTGCTGTTTTTATATATATATATATATATATCATTTTGGGGTTGTGCTGTTTTTATATATATATTCAATAAATATAATTTAAATTCAAGGTAAATTAATTATAAATTATACAATACAAACACAATGCCATGCAAATATAATTTTAAATTTTAAAATATTTCTAAATAGTCAAGATTAAATAAATCTTTAACTTAAAGTAATTCAACTTAAATAAAATATCAAAATATTATAAAAATAAAATATTTTAACACAAATATTTTAAATATAAAGTTAGTTCAATGTTATCAAAACTAATGAAATATAAAGTATCTCTTATTTTGCTCAAATTCTTACAAAGTACAAATATATAAAAAAAACATGAATATAAATCATATATATTAGTGATAAGTCTAATTTTAAAATTAATATTATTATTAATAAAAATAGTAATAATACTTTTTAATATTTTTATTAATATCATTGTTATTGAAAATAATAATGAAATTTTTTTTTTTATATTTGGATGGTTTAATTAATTAAATTGAACTATATTCAATTTAACTTAATGACTTTTTAAGATCGAAATAAAAAAATATAGAATAAAACTAGAACATTTGAGTTAAAATTTCATCAAAATATTCAAAATATTTTTCTTTTAAAAATTAATATAATTATTTTTTTTAAAAAAATAACAATCTTGAGCAATAGGCCTGCTATCAAGGTCCAACATGAAGCGTGATGATTCCTGGGAGGCCCAGATTCTCCTCCCTTCATGTTTTTTCAGCCGAAGGTAAAGTAGAGAGCAACTTCTCGAGCAACATCTCCAGTATGTATTTTATTAATTTTCCACTGCTTATATGCACTTAGCATATTAAAATTATCATAATATCTTAAGTTATTTTGATGATCACATTAATATTTATTAAATTAATGTGCTTACAAGATACAAGCTTAATTGCAATTATTTTATAAAAGGTAATGACTTGGCCCTACAAGGAGATTGTTATTTTTATGATTTAATTGGAATAAAATAATAAATGAACATTAAGGATGAATTTTATTATGGACCATCATGTGTAAATAAATCTTATTCTTAGTAATTTATTTATTAGTCTTGTTATCAAATAACTATTAAGTAGAAAAAAATAAAAAGTACAATATGTTTCCTTCAAATAAGAGACGAAAAAAGTATAATAATAGAAAATAACTATATTTTTTAATAGAATTTTGCAAATAGGATCACTATATAAAAAATCTAGTTTGAAATTTCATCATAAAATATTTTTTTTAAACAGTCTTGTGAAATACAAATTAAATAACTATATTTATATTAGTTTTAGGTTTATATTGAAAAAAAATCAAAATAAATAATTATGTAGCTATTACAGTGGGTTCTAAACTAAGAAAAAAATTGTCAAGTTTTGATTTTCTAATCTGAATAAAAATAAAAAAAATTATAAAAAATATTTTTTAAAACTAAATATAAATAAAATATCTAACAATACAAATAAATTTTCATAGGACTTAGTTTAGTAACATTAAATAAAATGAAAAAGTGATAAAAAAGTAATGGTTATAGTATTGACTATGGAATTATGAAAATAATAATGTCTAATGAAATGATATTAGTAGTTTAGTGACATCTCGCGCTTATTGAAAAAAAAAATTAATTTTTATTATTTTAAAAAACTAATTTAGTTGTTTTTAAAATTTAAATATAAAGGCAACCATTCAATTTAATTTGTTTTGATAAAAAATAAAAAATAAATAGAAAACCACAAACCATGACACTATTAAGTACCCACCTCCTTCCTATTTTTAGGCCTCGTGGCCTGTGCGTTGTCCACAAGCCCCAGAACAAGCGCTCTCTCTCCTCACGGCAGAAAACGTGGACGTTTCGTGGCATACCTCCACCTTCGCCACCTCCACCTCCACCTCCTCGTCCTTACCGAACACTACAACAGTAGTCACACACAAAACACATAAGGGGAAGACAACAAACCCACGTAATTTTTCACAAGTGACGACAAAAGAGAGAGAAATAAGGACAGGAATGCTCTTCAAAAAGAAGAAGCCAAAAGGACCAAAATTTTCTTCTTCTTCTTCAATGGCTCCTCCCTCACTCTCTACTCTTCTTCCTCACGCTCGCCACTCTTTCCTCCCCGCTACAAACCCCAATATCACTCACCGTTACATGCTCCCTCTCCGCCCTTCTCATTCTTTATCTTTTGCTGCAAGATTTTCTTCCGACAAGCAAAACGACAGCACCACCGAAAACAGAATCACATACCCACCCGCGCAACCTCCCGCGCCACCGCAGCCGGAGAAGAAGTCGTTTGCTGTTGCCACTGGCGAACTTTTCTTGGGAATTGCGTCGAGGGTTTTGAGAAGCACTAATAAAATTAATTATAATGGGAATGTTGATCACGAGGAGAGGATTGGGGCTGTAATGAAGGATGAGGTTGAGCCTGATGTTATATGGGAACAAAGAATTAAAGATATTGAAGCGGAGAAAGATCGACCTGTGGTTACAAGTCCTGGCTTTAGTTTCTCTGCTGCTGGCTTGTTGTTTCCTTATCATCTTGGAGTTGCTCACTTGCTCATTGAAAAGGGTTATATCAAGGCAGGTCCATTTCTCTCTTTCCTTTTCAATTCTGGTTCTTTCTTGTTTTATCAAGTACTGTGCGCATCATATTTTGAATTTTCTCACTTGGTTTTGATTACTGTCCATTTTCGTTTAGTTTTCTTTTTTTCTTCTTCTCTGGAATTGGAAATGTTTGTGACATTGACTGGGTTCTAGTTTTCTTTTATTTATATTGTTTACCCAATTTTGAGTTTTCTGCATGTAACTTTTGAATGTTCCAGTTGCGGAAATTCGTCAATTTGGACAGTTCTACTTGCTTTATTCTCGTTTTATTCCCTAAGAAAATTAGAAACTTCCAATGTAATTAATCCATGTATTGTATTGACATGATCAAATTAACTCAAGATGTTGTCGTATTTGAAACTTGTGCATAATACAAGAAATAAAGTAGAAATAGAAAGCGGAAAAGAATCCACTTCTCTTTATATCCTTGGATATGATTTTTCTTTGACGTTGTATTTAGGTTGTTTAGCCAAACTGGAGATCAATAGTTCTAATCTTTAGCTCAAGCCTCTGTTTTTTGTTTTTGTATTTTCTTAATGTTCCAAACAGGAAACCACACCATTAGCTGGTTCCTCCGCTGGCGCTATTGTATGTGCTGTGATTGCCTCTGGGGCTAGTATGCACGAGGCTTTAACAGCTACCAAAGTATTGGCTGAAGATTGTCGGCTAAAAGGGACTGCTTTTCGGCTCGGGGTATGTTTCTACTCCAATACTTTATTAGGGTTACCAGAGCTTTGCATCCAATTTTTGTTGACAAGTTTATTAGGGTTAGCAGAGCTTTGCATCCAATTTTTGTTGACATACCAAAATTTAATTTTTGAATCAAATTGTGGTTAATCTTTAAGATTTGTAGTGTCTGCCTTTCATTCTAAAGAATGCTCACTGTCAGTAACTTGTGCTTTTAATGCCATTTGGCTATAAGTGCATGTGACAATATCTGAGTCAATTGTTCTGATGTTTTGACCTTCATCACATGCTTATGTTGAGGGCAGTGTATCAATGCAATGTATGCCATAAATTTGGCATGATGCAGTACGGGGTAGATTTTTTATGAAATGAAACAAATGGGAGGAAATGTCCAGAAAATGGAAGGCCAACAAATAAGAGATATTAGCGCAAGCAACAAGTTTTAAAAAATGTATGAAGAATCTCTGCGGGCCATGAAATACCATGCTTGCAAATAAAGTTATGTTCTTTTGCTGCTTTGCTTGCTGTTCAGTTTTTCAGTCTTAATGATCGCTAGTCATTAGCTCCTATTATCATTTGCAGAAAGTAGTGGTCATTTGCATAGCTTAGACTAAGCAAGATGCTTATTCTAAACTTACAATTAACTGCATGCTTTTTTCTTGCTACTTGAAAAAAATTGTCATGCAATGTAAAATGTCATTAAGGGCAAGTTTCTTATGTAGGTAGCTTTTTGGGAAGGTTTATACTGTAGAAATAGTAAACATGTTTTGGGTTTAATCTTAGATTTTAGCCATAATTTAACTTTATGTTGGCTCCGTGAACTGCAAACCTTGTGCAAAATATTAAACAAGCTAGAATTTATTGTATGTTTTTGCTAAAATTTGTCATGCTATGCAAAATAGCCATTAATTGTACTTTCTTTTCCTTAGGCTGTTCTGCGGGATGTTCTTGAAAAGTTTATGCCAGATGATGTTCACATTAGGTCCAATGGGAGGGTTCGAGGTGAGAACAATCTTCTTTCCTCCACCCTTCTGTTTTTTAGTTGTACTTTGAGTTAGGAAATGCTTTCTAGTAGAAAATGTTTCTTTACATGTGCATATATGTCTAGTTGCTTCAGAATGGTGTAAAGGATTGTTGCAATTCCCCAGGCAAAAAGACGCCATGAATGGAATCATCCAGATATATCTATATCTATATATGTATGCATGTATTATAGATATATAATATATTATAGAAAATCATCTAGAGATTTAAATCCTATGCTATCAGAAATGTTATATATTAAAGATTTTTATGTGCTTGCTCTTCTAAAGAGGTTGCATGCTGATAATTTCATGCAGTAGGCCACCATTCTCAGCTTGGATTTAGATAATCCTGTTTCCAGGTCTGTGGCCTTGCCTCTCTTTTAGAATGAAGTTATGAATAGGGATAAATCAATGCTGTTACGTGTATTGTATGTTCTAAGTTCTATCCATTCGAAGGCTTGCCTGGGTTGAGGTTCGCTTCGATCCTCATGCTGGTCACATGCCTGATTTTTGGGTAATGACAGGTGCAATACATTGAAGATGAAGCAAAGGAGACTACTACAAGTTTAGTTTTTGGAGAGTTGTAGAATAAGACCTGGAGAGAACTTACACAGCCTAAGGCATTTGTTTTTCCTTTTAATTTTTTTGTAGTCTACTCCAATTATGTAGGTGTATTACCCATCCATGGAGATGACCATTAAGTTAAACCCAAGCTTTACAGCTTGTAGATGCAGGTTTTATTCTTATGAATTATTATATGGGAGGTAGTGTTGCACCTACTGGGGTAGAGATTGAAAGATCTGAGGAAGGAGGATCAGGAAATAGCTAAACTTTGTGGCATGTGAAAATGCCAAGACATGCACGGGGAGAACTGAGCTGGAGTGATAGTGGAGTGGTACTTGTTTTGAATGTTTGGTGCTTTGATGGAAGATGTGGTGGTGCCATGATGGATTTGAGGGGAAAGTCTTGTTTAATGCTATGGGTTTTTTAACCTTTAATTATTTTGCCTTTAACATGTTAGCTTTCCTTGTGATTGTTGTTAAGACAATACAAGTGGAATTGCTATTTCCAAATTATTTTTAATTTTGTTGATTGTGTAATGTGTTATTGTGTAAGTTATTTGATTAAAATTTAATTGCAATTTTGTTTCCTGCATAAGCACGCACATATTTGTGTTTTGAGTTGCATTAGATCATGTTTGAGATTGATTCCTCTTTTTCTACGTGGATTGGATTCAAGGAACCTCCTAGTGGATGTCTACCGTCTATTTTACTTTTCCATACTTGTTAAATGCCAATTATGCCTGGCCTTAAATTCCCATATGCACTGTTTTTCTCTTGGATATTAACATAAACTACATTGTTTATGCTCTTCTACTACAGTTGCTGTTACTCAGATTCTGTGGAGGCCCAGGGGTTTGCTAGTGGATCAGTTTGACTCCAAGGAAGATCTCATAAATGCAGTTGTCACTTCTTCCTTCATTCCAGGGTAAATAATTAACGTGCTATTTTGAGAACAATACTTGTTATGCGAGTTCATTTATTGATGTTGAACTAAAGTGAAATTCAGTGCAGATATCTTGCACCAAGGCCTGCCACGATGTTCCGGAATCGACTTTGTATTGATGGTGGTTTGACATTGTTTATGCCACCAACATCTGCTGCTCAGACGGTATGTGGTTTGTTGCATACAGTCCTTGCTTACTTTTTGTGTGTTGTAATCGAGTTAAGGAAGTTTGGATGATTGATCCCTTCGCCAGTACACAAGGTTTTTGTAAGTGAAAGTGCAGCTATTGTTGATGGGTACTTGTTATGATGAGCTGGGAGCAATACATATTTTGTTTTTTACTCTTCGCAAGTAAAATGAGCTATAATAGTTTTATGCATGCCAAATTCAGCATTTTGCTCTGGACCCAGCTTAAACAGTTTGATATCAAGAGCTTGCCCACCATCCTTTATGCCCTTCACCTCACATAATTCAGGTAGCCTGGTCATCCTTGATTTGAATGTGGCTTTTGTTTGCCATTCTATTCTATCTATTTCTGTACAGGCTCAAGAGTTTGCCCCATCCTATCTTAAATAGGCTTTTTTGCCTCAAGGGTTCCAGGACTCATTGTTCAAAAATGGATGAATTAGGCAGTTGATATCAGATCCGTTTAACAATTTTTGAATTACTCTGCTGTTTTTTTTCTACATCATGGCATCATGCATCGGTCTTTATTGGGGTTAATAGCTCCATATATCCTGCACCCTTACGGATTTCAAAAATTACTGTGTGTTACTGTTCAGGTTCGCATTTGTGCTTTCCCTGGCAGTCAAATGGGACTGCAAGGGATCGGGATTAGTCCAGATTGCAATCCTGAAAATAGGGCCAGCCCAAGAGAGGTAAGTGTAGCTCTGGAATTGGTGTCTCGTTTAATTTCTGGTATGCCAATGAACATCTTTGTTATCAACCACCCCAGCTTTTCAAATGGGCATTGGAGCCAGCTGAAGATCATGTTCTTGATCGGCTTTTCGAGCTTGGATATTTAGATGCTGCTGTGTGGGCTGAGGAGAACCCTGTGCAGAATGTAGTTCAAGATGACTGTCCCTTGGTTGAAAATGGCTCTAGTACCTCACCATAAGGTGCATCACCTGGTTCTATTTCAAGGAGGCTTCAGATTCTGTGGTGACAAACGACCATGTTAATTTCATTTGCATGATCTTGACATGGCTGTTCAACCAGGTTTTGTTTTTCCTATACATTAACAAATCTCAATGCAGGGAGCAGTGAACGTTCTTGTTCTTCTACTATTTGCTGTATAGTGATTTTATCAATAATTAGTTGAAAGATATAATGGAAGGAAAATTGCAACAGAAGAAATAAAAGATTAGATTTTTAGGGATTTTGGCACAGCAAAACAAGAACAGTATAGTATAAGCAATGTCTTGTACGCATGGAACTTTGGTTTTCAGTTTATCCGGCGGTGATAGTATCCATTGCAGGCTCTTCGTGGCACTACCCGCGTGATAGAACAAGTAGGAGAGTTGCTATCGTCTTCTTTTCTTATCAAGGCATGTTCGGCGATGGGTTTATTTCGCTATTTTTTTGGATTTGTTTGTTTTTTTTTAAATTATTTTTTTTTAATAATTTTGATGTGTTAATATAAAAAATAAATGTTAAAAAATAATAAAAAAATATTTTTATATATTTTTAAGCGAAAAATACTTTTAAAATATAAATTTAATTATATTATTAAAATGAGTTGTAACCACTCTACTCTTGCGTTCGCACTCTACTCTTGAGTTTGTGACATTGTTATTGAGAGGTAAAATTATAATTGTTATTAAATTATGATTGCAATTTGAAAAAATAAATATAAATTATTATTTTTAATCAAGAGTTTTTGAGAGAGTTTAAGGTAAAATTATGGTATTTATTAATTAACTAAATTATTTTAAATAACATAAAATAGTAACTAATTGAATGGACTAACAGCTTCAACTAAATTGATTTATTTTCTTCAAGATTTTAACTAATCAAATAGGTTGGATGTAGTCTTTATATTTTTTTTAAATCATATAGTTTCAATTTGATTTATAGGTGTTTTAGTTAAATTATTTTTTATTTAAATCTTTAGTTTTAAGTGAGTTTTTTCAGTTGGGTTAATTGGGTTTTTGAGGCTAAAACTGAACCCCAACAGGAACGATTTTTTTTTATAAATAAAAATTTTATTGCAAAATCAGTTTAGTTGATTTCAGATCGATTTTTACTGATATACTCAAAAAACCACGTGGCAGCAAACCATGACTCTCCACATCAGGGCTTGTTAAGCCCACAGATTCCAACCCCAGGCCTCGTATGTTGTCACTGTCAGTCTCATCCGACAGACAGTGACGTTTGCCTTGCTTCTCACTCACTTCCTCCCACCTAGTCCCAACAAAGTCCCCTGCCTTGCCTTGCCTTGATCCCTAAACAAATCTGCCGAAACCCTCTCTCTAGCCAGCCACGCCAAAGCAAAATGGGCATGAATTCTTACATTTTCCTTTTGATTCTTACATTTTTACTAAAACCCGGCAATGCCTCTATTCATGTCTACAACCAAGAATCCTTCAATGAAGTAGGGAATTCTTATCTTCTTTCTGGTGGCAGCGAGGGCATTTCCTCCTCCTCCCATTCCCGCTCTTTTGTCCGGTATGTATGTATGTATGTAAATATCCTTTCAGAATTTAGTCTGATCTGATCTGATCTGATCTTGTGCTTGACTACCTGCTGGGTTTATGGATTTCTTTAGGTTTGATAATATCACTTTCTGGAGGCCGAAATCGGCAGCAAAAAGCAGAGGATTGATACAAGTTGTGCTTTTTGAGGCAGCTGATCGGAATAACATTGGCGGGTCTGCTTATGGCGGCCAAAGATCGATATGTTGCACCTCTGATCTTTCTAAGCTTCAAGGCTGTAAGCAAGGTGAGGTTATTAGGATACCTTCTGCCGGTGATTTGAAGTGGCCCATCATTCTAAAGCTACATTTCAGTCGCAATTCTTTATCGACAAGCATGAAAAATCATGAGGAGATTAGCATATCAAAGACTGGAATGTATAATTTGTTCTTTATTGCTTGTGATCCAAAACTTAAAGGAGTGGTGATGAGTGGGAAGACTGTTTGGAAGAATTCTGATGGTTATTTGCCTGGTAGGATGGCACCTTTGATGAGGTTTTACGTGTTTATGTCGCTTGTGTATTTCTTGCTTGCTGCTATTTGGTTCACCCAGTACATTAGGTTTCGGAAAGATATACTGCAGCTTCAACATTGTATCTCGGCGGTTGTTGGTTTAGGATTGTTTCAGATGATTCTTTGGTATCTTGAGTATGCTAATTTTAACAGCACTGGAATGAGGCCAGTTGTGCTTACTACTTGGGTTGTCACTGTTGGAGCTGTAAGAAAGACTATTGCCCGCCTTCTTGTACTCTGTGTTTCTATGGGGTATGGTGTTGTGAGGCCTACTCTTGGTGGTCTTACCTCCAAGGTGCTTCTTCTTGGAATTACTTATTTTTTGGCATCTGAGTTGCTTGATATTACCGAGTATGTGGGGACTATTAATGACCTATCAGGAAGAGCAAGGCTGTTTTTAGTTCTTCCTGATGCCTTGCTCGATGCATTTTTAATATTGTGGATTTTTACAGCTCTTTCAAAAACATTAGAACAGTTACAGGTAACCATTTCTGCTTTTAATGTATCTAGTCTTGTTGCTATCCTGCTTATTATTTTTTATCATGCCAATTTTTCCATTTCTGTTTCATGTCGTTTCAACTTTCAGGAACTTAAATAAATTAATGTCATCCAGGTGAAAAGGAGTGCTGTTAAGTTGGATATCTATAGGAAGTTCTCAAATGCATTGGCTGCTGTAGTGTTTGCTTCTGTTGCTTGGATAGCATATGAGGTATCATTTCTGGCCAGAAGCACACTGACTTTAATGAAACCTCTAGAAATTATATTTCTTATGGTAGAACATGTTATATCATCTGTTTGTTGGTTCAGTGACCTCACAAATTTTGTTCTGGAGGTCTTATAGCCTGTTATTATGCCAACACTCTTGTTTGCAACTTATACTGGGACAGTTAACTAGCACGTTTTTCAAGAAGAGTATCTTGAACGGGATTCCTCGTTTTAAGCTGTGCTCCTTGGCATTCAAATATTAATATAACTAGCTGTTGAAAGATTGGTTGAGAGAGGAAGATAAACGATAATGAAAAATACAGAATTTAGATAACTGGAAGAGGGTCTCTGTTTGCGTATACTCTTTTTCTTCTTTTTTGAATGGCATGCGATTTGGCAGAAATCTGTTGGTGGGTTGAATTCAAGTCTCAGGCTGTGAGATTTTGAACTTCCATACTGACAGACTATGTGAGGTTTCATGGAGGGTGAGGATGCCTTCTATAGACCTCTGGTTCAGTAAATGGGAGACAAAAAGAATAAGCTTTGAACTTCATCTGAATTTTGCAAGTTAGTTTGGCTTTTTTCAGTGCTATATTTCTCTTATTTTCCTTGAGCAGCAGTTTGCAACTAGTAGAGCTTAATTATCTTTTAGGCTAATAAACACACAAACACATGGACTGGCCCATGGCATTTGTGAGGATTAGTTATAATGCTTCAGTACACAAGCTGCATTCCTGTCTCTGATCTTAGAAGAGGCTTGTTTCTGGAGATTTTTGCTATTTTTCAATATGCTCCTTACTGCATAGCTCCTTTCAAAGTTGAAGTTGGATAGTGGCTGTAAATACTTTAGAAGAAAAAATCATGGCTTCCTTCTTGGAGTATGCCTTTTGTGGACGGGCAATTTACCTTTTCCTTTTTTTCTCTGTTTTTTGCGAGTCTAGATTTCTGAGATCTTTTGTGACACTATATGGCTGTTTGTCATTGATGTCTTGTGATAACTGTGATAAAACATTGTTCTGGTTTTAATTGACAAGAGATATGGCAATCTTTTTATGGGCATATTCTAGAAAGCAGGTAACAAACCTCCACGGGGTAGAGAACTAGAGTTACTTTTTTATCAAAGCATTTGGTATTTGCTACTGATTCAAGTTATATTACCCTTAATTATACATTTAAACCTCTTTCATGCAAATTCTTGTGTTTAGACAAGGCTCGGAGGAGATTCTTGACAGTTGTTAATAACCTGATTCTTTGCAAACAACTGCCTTGCTCTACCGCTGTGCATTATGAACTCTTACATTAGATGTTCTCTTTTAAACAGAACTTCTCTACTTTACTCTTCTATACGTGCCAAAATGTTTATATTGGTTAATTCATGTGTTTAATGTTGTCTCTGCAGCTTTACTTCAAAGCAACAGACCCATTCAGTGAGCGGTGGCAGAGTGCTTGGATCATCACTGCTTTCTGGGACATTCTTGCATTTGCATTGCTCTGTGTTATCTGCTATCTCTGGGCACCTTCTCAAAGCTCTCAAAGGTGCAGTGCTGTCTCAATATTTCTTTTGATAATGAAAATCTTTCTCAAGGAGAAAAAAATCAAAGAAAAAAAACTTGTCTCAGTTTGAGAAAAAAGTGCCTCTTTATCAAACTTCTGATGGTCAAGTTGATTATTTGATGCGTTCTCTTCCTTTCAAAATCATCTGGAATAACCATTGAGTTGTCAAATTGAATCTCTGACATTAAACTGGTTTAAGGATGAATTTTAAAGTCTTGCCTTTTGTGGTTCTCTAGATGTTGTTGCTGATTTCAAGTGAGAAGTTTTTCCCACTATTTTTTTTCTTGAAACTCATGATTTTCCACTTTGTATATTTTATGTTCTGACTTTTGCTGGCAACTTTCTTAGGTATGCCTACTCTGAAGAATTAGGAGAAGAATTTGACCAGGAAGAAGCTCAATCTCTTACCCGAGAAAAGCCAGATGGCGACATTAGTTTAGTTGAAAAGAAAGATAAGAGTGCTGGAGGCACTCTTGTTTTTGATGAAGATGGCGAGGCCGAAGAGGATAAGAGAGAGTGATCAGCTGAAAGATTACATTTTAGCAAACCTTATTGAGCAGAGCAAAATCATTCTATCGATTAGAGCTCAGAGGTGATTATCTATCTGTTTTCTGTGCGCTCTGTGAGCAACATCCCTTTCACTTGGTCTCCAGATATCGAAATGTCGCCAGGGTTCTTGTTCCTCTTCACAAGATTAGCATTCTTTTTTCCCCACTGCTGATGCATGGCTAGGGCTGGGCCCGCAAACTGCTATCAGAGATACTGTAAATGCTGGTTTAAAACTACAAATATTGGATCTCCATGCTTAGCTGAAGCGTGTATCATAGTTGATCTACTGACTTGTGATGCTCTAGAAATCCTAGGCATGTAACGTATTTTCCATGTGGTTACGAGATAAACAAGTTTGCACTGTATTTAAGGCGCACAGTTAAATCTTTTGTTTTGTATGGAGATGTTTTTTAAAGTATTTTTTATTTAAAAATATATTAAAATAATATTTTTTTTAAATATTTTTTTATTAAATTAGAATACATCATTTAAAAAAAAAAAAACTTAAAACAAGTGGAATCTAGTTATTGATTAAATAATTAGTAATTGGTTAATTTGGTAGGTTATTGGATAACATGTTAATCTTTTCTAGGTTCAAAACCTGAGCTGTGCTAGCTGATCAATAAATAAATTTATGTGATAATTGAGGATTCCTTGACATTAGGGATAAATGCACATGAATAAATTTACTTGTAGTAATTACATGTTATTTTAAGACACCCATAACCCTTATTAATTAGTTTCTCTAGTTCAATTTCAAGGGGTTAACACTATCATTTTAAGGAAATCTTTTATTAATAACATGGTAGTGGTTGAAAAGTGTTTTTGTAAAAATTAATTTTTTTAAATTTTTTTAAATTTTTTTAATGTGTTTATATAAAAAATAAATAAATTTAAAAAATTATTTTGATGTATTTTCAAGTAAAAACTACTTTGAAAAATAGTCGCTACCACAATACTAAATAAGTTTTTAGCCTCTCTCTCCCCTCCACCACTCGTCTGCTTGGTATTGTTGTTGTAATTGTTTTTCATATTGTCGTTGTAATTGTTTTTTAAAGTGTTTTTGGCTAGAAAATACATCTAAATAATTTTTTATATATTTTTTAAAATTTATTTTTGATATCAACACATTAAAATAATTTGAAAAAATAATTTAAAATTTTCAAAAACTTAATGCTTTCAAAGTTTTACATAACAAATCTAACTTTTAAAAGTTTTATTATTTTCTACCTTTTAGAAATTAGAGGACGAGGGAATTGAATTAACATGAATTTCTTTCCTTGACTAGTTGCTTTTTTTTTTTATTTAACATGAATACATTTTTATTTTAAATTTATTTATCTTGATAGATATATTGTGCATAAGGATGCATAGTGTGCATTTGTTAGATGAAATTTAAAAAATAATTTTTATTAAACAATAAAGAGTATATTTTAATTAATTTATGTGTCATCTGAAATTCGCCTTTTAGACAATCTTAAAGATATATTTCTTAAATCAACTTGATATTGAACTTAATGCTTGAATTTATAAAGTCAAGGAAGGGAGTGGACCTCCTCAACCATCATGACATCTTAATATTTAAATATATAAAATAAAAATACATGTATGTAAATAAAAAAATAAAAAATGTTACACAACTTATTAAAAATAAAACAAAAAATTCATGCATATATTTTTTTAAATAATATTATCTTATTTTTTTTAAAAAAATTTAAATTAACTTAAATCAATTCAATCAACTATACAGTAGGTGTTCGATTGGAGTTGAAGATTAAAGTTTGAGCTTACCTTTCCAAACTCAAAGCAAGTGTAGTCCATGGTGGATGATAATTTTTACTCGAGGTCCATACCATGCAAGATTTCACAATCGAGGCTTTCCAAATATCAGTAGGTTTTTTATTTACACTTCTTGTTTGTTAGAAGGGATTGGAAGAAGAATGAGTGAGAGGGGAGGGATTGCCGAGGAAATATTGAGCATATCCCTTGTTCATCTTCATTTATAATTTTTAATCTTTTTAATTTGGATGAATGTTTCTATTTTTTTAATGTTTTTAATTATGTGAATCCATTTTAATCCTTCTACTTTTTTTAATTAATAAATAGAAAGGTTGTAATTTATCTATACTTTTTTCCCCTGGCTTTATATTTTATACCATTCATCTTTTTGGAGTGTCACAATTTCATTGGAAAACTTATATGGACTAAATGTTGGAAACTTATTTTATTAATATAATATAAATAAATTATGGGTAAATAAAAAATTAATAACAAAGAACTCTTGATTTTTTTTTTGTTAAAGAACACTTAGTTTTTTTAAATTTAATTTTTCACTTATGATGATTAATCAAAAGTTAATAATAAATTTTCAACTCTTTAACTTCCAAGATTCATTGTAAGGGGAAGAGTTTCTAACTTGAATTTTTTAGATTTTACATACCGTTTCTCATCTTGTATTTTAGTGTTTTCTTCTCACTTTAAGTTTTGATTTTTCTTCTAAATCTTAGGATACATATTGTAAATATTCTAATTACACAAGTAAGGAGTAAAAAGCCTTCTAGATAAAATCTTTAACGGGGTTCCTCGTTTTAAGCTGTGCTCCTTTGCATTCAAATATTAATATAACTAGCTGTTGAAAGATTGGTTGAGAGAGGAAGATAAACGATAATGAAAAATACAGAATTTAGATAACTGGAAGAGGGTCTCTGTTTGCGTATACTCTTTTTCTTCTTTTTTGAATGGCATGCGATTTGGCAGAAATCTGTTGGTGGGTTGAATTCAAGTCTCAGGCTGTGAGATTTTGAACTTCCATACTGACAGACTATGTGAGGTTTCATGGAGGGTGAGGATGCCTTCTATAGACCTCTGGTTCAGTAAATGGGAGACAAAAAGAATAAGCTTTGAACTTCATCTGAATTTTGCAAGTTAGTTTGGCTTTTTTCAGTGCTATATTTCTCTTATTTTCCTTGAGCAGCAGTTTGCAACTAGTAGAGCTTAATTATCTTTTAGGCTAATAAACACACAAACACATGGACTGGCCCATGGCATTTGTGAGGATTAGTTATAATGCTTCAGTACACAAGCTGCATTCCTGTCTCTGATCTTAGAAGAGGCTTGTTTCTGGAGATTTTTGCTATTTTTCAATATGCTCCTTACTGCATAGCTCCTTTCAAAGTTGAAGTTGGATAGTGGCTGTAAATACTTTAGAAGAAAAAATCATGGCTTCCTTCTTGGAGTATGCCTTTTGTGGACGGGCAATTTACCTTTTCCTTTTTTTCTCTGTTTTTTGCGAGTCTAGATTTCTGAGATCTTTTGTGACACTATATGGCTGTTTGTCATTGATGTCTTGTGATAACTGTGATAAAACATTGTTCTGGTTTTAATTGACAAGAGATATGGCAATCTTTTTATGGGCATATTCTAGAAAGCAGGTAACAAACCTCCACGGGGTAGAGAACTAGAGTTACTTTTTTATCAAAGCATTTGGTATTTGCTACTGATTCAAGTTATATTACCCTTAATTATACATTTAAACCTCTTTCATGCAAATTCTTGTGTTTAGACAAGGCTCGGAGGAGATTCTTGACAGTTGTTAATAACCTGATTCTTTGCAAACAACTGCCTTGCTCTACCGCTGTGCATTATGAACTCTTACATTAGATGTTCTCTTTTAAACAGAACTTCTCTACTTTACTCTTCTATACGTGCCAAAATGTTTATATTGGTTAATTCATGTGTTTAATGTTGTCTCTGCAGCTTTACTTCAAAGCAACAGACCCATTCAGTGAGCGGTGGCAGAGTGCTTGGATCATCACTGCTTTCTGGGACATTCTTGCATTTGCATTGCTCTGTGTTATTTGCTATCTCTGGGCACCTTCTCAAAGCTCTCAAAGGTGCAGTGCTGTCTCAATATTTCTTTTGATAATGAAAATCTTTCTCAAGGAGAAAAAAATCAAAGAAAAAAAACTTGTCTCAGTTTGAGAAAAAAGTGCCTCTTTATCAAACTTCTGATGGTCAAGTTGATTATTTGATGCGTTCTCTTCCTTTCAAAATCATCTGGAATAACCATTGAGTTGTCAAATTGAATCTCTGACATTAAACTGGTTTAAGGATGAATTTTAAAGTCTTGCCTTTTGTGGTTCTCTAGATGTTGTTGCTGATTTCAAGTGAGAAGTTTTTCCCACTATTTTTTTTCTTGAAACTCATGATTTTCCACTTTGTATATTTTATGTTCTGACTTTTGCTGGCAACTTTCTTAGGTATGCCTACTCTGAAGAATTAGGAGAAGAATTTGACCAGGAAGAAGCTCAATCTCTTACCCGAGAAAAGCCAGATGGCGACATTAGTTTAGTTGAAAAGAAAGATAAGAGTGCTGGAGGCACTCTTGTTTTTGATGAAGATGGCGAGGCCGAAGAGGATAAGAGAGAGTGATCAGCTGAAAGATTACATTTTAGCAAACCTTATTGAGCAGAGCAAAATCATTCTATCGATTAGAGCTCAGAGGTGATTATCTATCTGTTTTCTGTGCGCTCTGTGAGCAACATCCCTTTCACTTGGTCTCCAGATATCGAAATGTCGCCAGGGTTCTTGTTCCTCTTCACAAGATTAGCATTCTTTTTTCCCCACTGCTGATGCATGGCTAGGGCTGGGCCCGCAAACTGCTATCAGAGATACTGTAAATGCTGGTTTAAAACTACAAATATTGGATCTCCATGCTTAGCTGAAGCGTGTATCATAGTTGATCTACTGACTTGTGATGCTCTAGAAATCCTAGGCATGTAACGTATTTTCCATGTGGTTACGAGATAAACAAGTTTGCACTGTATTTAAGGCGCACAGTTAAATCTTTTGTTTTGTATGGAGATGTTTTTTAAAGTATTTTTTATTTAAAAATATATTAAAATAATATTTTTTTAAAAATATTTTTTTATTAAATTAGAATACATCATTTTAAAAAAAAAAACTTAAAACAAGTGGAATCTAGTTATTGATTAAATAATTAGTAATTGGTTAATTTGGTAGGTTATTGGATAACATGTTAATTTTTTCTAGGTTCAAAACCTGAGCTGTGCTAGCTGATCAATAAATAAATTTATGTGATAATTGAGGATTCCTTGACATTAGGGATAAATGCACATGAATAAATTTACTTGTAGTTATTTTAAGACACCCATAACCCTTATTAATTAGTTTCTCTAGTTCAATTTCAAGGGGTTAACACTATCATTTTAAGGAAATCTTTTATTAATAACATGGTAGTGGTTGAAAAGTGTTTTTGTAAAAATTAATTTTTTTAAATTTTTTTAAATTTTTTTAATGTGTTTATATAAAAAATAAATAAATTTAAAAAATTATTTTGATGTATTTTCAAGTAAAAACTACTTTGAAAAATAGTCGCTACCACAATACTAAATAAGTTTTTAGCCTCTCTCTCCCCTCCACCACTCCTCTGCTTGGTATTGTTGTTGTAATTGTTTTTCATATTGTCGTTGTAATTGTTTTTCAGAGTGTTTTTGGCTAGAAAATATATCTAAATAATTTTTTATATATTTTTTAAAATTTATTTTTGATATCAACACATTAAAATAATTTGAAAAAATAATTTAAAATTTTCAAAAACTTAATGCTTTCAAAGTTTTACATAACAAATCTAACTTTTAAAAGTTTTATTATTTTCTACCTTTTAGAAATTAGAGGACGAGGGAATTGAATTAACATGAATTTCTTTCCTTGACTAGTTGCTTTTTTTTTTTATTTAACATGAATACATTTTTATTTTAAATTTATTTATCTTGATAGATATATTGTGCATAAGGATGCATAGTGTGCATTTGTTAGATGAAATTTAAAAAATAATTTTTATTAAACAATAAAGAGTATATTTTAATTAATTTATGTGTCATCTGAAATTCTCCTTTTAGACAATCTTAAAGATATATTTCTTAAATCAACTTGATATTGAACTTAATGCTTGAATTTATAAAGTCAAGGAAGGGAGTGGACCTCCTCAACCATCATGACATCTTAATATTTAAATATATAAAATAAAAATACATGTATGTAAATAAAAAAATAAAAAATGTTACACAACTTATTAAAAATAAAACAAAAAATTCATGCATATATTTTTTTAAATAATATTATCTTATTTTTTTTAAAAAAATTTAAATTAACTTAAATCAATTCAATCAACTATACAGTAGGTGTTCGATTGGAGTTGAAGATTAAAGTTTGAGCTTACCTTTCCAAACTCAAAGCAAGTGTAGTCCATGGTGGATGATAATTTTTACTCGAGGTCCATACCATGCAAGATTTCACAATCGAGGCTTTCCAAATATCAGTAGGTTTTTTATTTACACTTCTTGTTTGTTAGAAGGGATTGGAAGAAGAATGAGTGAGAGGGGAGGGATTGCCGAGGAAATATTGAGCATATCCCTTGTTCATCTTCATTTATAATTTTTAATCTTTTTAATTTGGATGAATGTTTCTATTTTTTTAATGTTTTTAATTATGTGAATCCATTTTAATCCTTCTACTTTTTTTAATTAATAAATAGAAAGGTTGTAATTTATCTATACTTTTTTCCCCTGGCTTTATATTTTATACCATTCATCTTTTTGGAGTGTCACAATTTCATTGGAAAACTTATATGGACTAAATGTTGGAAACTTATTTTATTAATATAATATAAATAAATTATGGGTAAATAAAAAATTAATAACAAAGAACTCTTGATTTTTTTTTTGTTAAAGAACACTTAGTTTTTTTAAATTTAATTTTTCACTTATGATGATTAATCAAAAGTTAATAATAAATTTTCAACTCTTTAACTTCCAAGATTCATTGTAAGGGGAAGAGTTTCTAACTTGAATTTTTTAGATTTTACATACCGTTTCTCATCTTGTATTTTAGTGTTTTCTTCTCACTTTAAGTTTTGATTTTTCTTCTAAATCTTAGGATACATATTGTAAATATTCTAATTACACAAGTAAGGAGTAAAAAGCCTTCTAGATAAATGAGTCATTCCTGATTACAATTAAAGATTTATTATTTTAAAGTGCTTCAACGAGTAAGTACTCTTCTTGTTTTGATTTAAGTATAATTAATTTTATTATTAATATGCACGACAGGAATTTGATTTTTTATCGATTGCAAGTTTGAATATATGTGAAGGATGCATGCTATAATATTATTTTAAATATATTTGTTTTGAAATCATGTTTGCCATGATTTATTAGTTTGCTTGTTTGTAGATTTAGACTTGTATAGACACTAGGTTTTCCTTGAAAATATTTTTATGTTTACCATGTCTTTTTCTGATAAACTAAACATTCTTGCTCACTATTCTATTAATCTAATATATATCTACAAACTTTGATTTATAATTTTAAGGCTTCACATACACACAAATTAAACTTTGTGTTGCAACTTAGTTGGTTATGTTATGTATAGTTCAATCAAGAGTGAAAAAACACTATTAGAAGCTTTAAATAAAAAATATAAAACTAAAGATGTTGATATGAAGAAATTCATAGTATTTTTTTTTTTATATTTCAAGATGGTTGATTCAATGACAATAATGATCTAAGTTCAAGAGTTTTAGCTCATCTTACATGATATAAATGTTGAAGGTATGTCTCTAAGTCATTTCAAGTGGCTGTCATCATTGAAAAATTATCATCTTAGTAAAAAGACTTTAAGATTTATCTTAAGCATAAGCGTAAGGAGATAAGAATTGAAGACCTCATTTTGAGATTAAGAATAGAAAATGACAATAAGTTGTCTAAAAAGAGAGCTAACTTTTCTAGTGCCCTAGAAAAAAAAGTAGTGGAAAAAGTAGTAAAGTTTCACAACAAAAATCAAAAGAAAAAACTTGTTGTGAAAGGAAAAGGAATTATCAATAAGTTCAATGACAAGTGTGTTATCTAAAATAAAACTAGGCATTTGTCTAGAGATTGTAGAAATAAAGGTTAGCTTGGAAACCTTAAGAAAAGGATTGCTTAAGTCAAAGTCATAAAGGTTGATCATCTCATTAATGAAATTTCATAAATGAACCTGTTTTGTGTTGTTTTTGAAGTTAACTTAATTAACAATCCTAATCAACCTTCAAGTTAGTAGAAGTTGGAAATGTTATACTAAAATAATCTCTGAAAAGCTTCTTACCATCAATAATGCATTGCATGTTGCTAACATTATAAAGAACATAGTCGGCTTATTATTGAGTAAAAATAATTTTAAGATGGTTTTTAAAAGTGATAAATGTATACTCATTAAGAGTGGTATATTTGTAGAAAAATGGTATTTCAAAAATGACTTCTTTAAAACAAATGTAATGACCATTGTAACCATTAATGAAATAATAATAAGATTGCCTCTTCTTCTTATTTGCTTAAATCTTGTGATGTGTGGCATGATAGGTTAGATCATGTAAATTATAATTTTATGTAAACGTTAATAAACCATGAATTATTACTAAGAATGATTTTTGAGAAAAATCATAAATGTAAAATTTATGTAGAATTAAAATTCACAAAACCTTCTTTTAAAACAATAGAAAGAAGTAGTGAACCTCTGCACTTAATTCACTCAAATATTAGTGATTTAAAGTTTGTGTATACAAGAGGTGAAAAACAACTATCATGTTACTTTTATATATAATTGCGCAAGGTATTGTTATATCTATTTGCTTAGGAGAAAAGATGAAGCTCTTTAAATGTTTAAACATTAAAAAAATAAAGTTGAAAACTAACTTAACAAGAAGAGAAAGATAATAAAACCAATTGAGGTGAAGAATACGAAGCACTATTTGACGAATTCCATTTCCAAAATAGTATTATCCATCAAACCACTACTCTTTATTCATTATAGTAAAATAACATTGTGGAATATAAGAACAAAAAATTAAAAGAAATGATGAATGTCATGTTGATAAGTTAAAAAATCTAAAAAATTAGGGGGGAGATAATCTTAATTGCTAATTGCATACTTGACAAAGTACCCTATAAAAGTTATAAAAGATACCATATAAATTATGGAAAGATAAAAGATCTTCCTATAAATGCCTTAAAGTATGAGGTTGTCTCGCAAATGTAGTAATACTTGATCATAAAAAGGTCAAGATAGGGCTTAAAACCGTGGAGTATGTATTTGTTGAATATGCAAACAATAATAGTACATATCAATTTCTTATACACAAGTCAAGTATTGAGGATATTTATCATAATATTATAATGAAATCAAGGAATGTTACATTATTTGAAGATGTGCTCTATTGAAAGAAACAAGAGAAAATTATTCACATAAAAGAACATTAAGGACATCTTAAGTAATTATCATAAATTAGGAGATGATAAAGTTGAGTTTAGAAAAAGTACAAGTGAAAAAATGACCAAAATGTTTGGTCTTAATTTTTTTAACATACTTGTTTGAAAATAAACCTCGAACTTACTCCAATGTAATGTCCTTTTTGGAAGCATCATATTGAAAGAAGATAGTCAATAGTAAAATTGAGTCCATTATGAATAATTATACACGAAAACTAGTGGATTTTATTCTTGAAAGTAAATTATAAGACCATAAGTGAATCTTTAAAAGAAAAAAGAAATTTGATGCACTGTTGAGAAATATAAAGCTAAATTTGTTATTAAAGGTTTTAGACAAAAAGAAGGTGTAGACTATTTTGACACATATTCATCTTTGTCAAGAATAATTTCTATATAAACAGTAATAGTCATTGCAACTATTAACAAGCTTGAAATACATCAAATGGATATATATATATATATATATATATATTAAAATGGTGACTTTGAAGAGAAGATTTACATAAAACAACCTAATGAGCATGTTGTCGACGGACAAGAAAAGAAAGTTTATAATCTTGTCAAATCACTATATGGTTTGAAACAAATACGATAATAATGAAATGAAAAATCTAATAAGATTATATTGTTAAATGAGTTCAAGATCAACGAAGTTGATAAATATATTTATATAAAAAACATAAATAAATTTATGCTAATTTTAGACAACAATGATCATAATATCAAGTTTACTAAGAAAATATTAACTAATAAGTTTGACATGAAAGATTTTAGTGTTGCAGATGTCATACTATGAATATAAATTTCTAGAATATATGATGGATTGATATTCTTCCAATCTTATTATGCTGAGAAAATTGTTAACAAATTTTCTAAATGTGACAATAGCATTATCAAAACATCAATTCATATAAGTGCACACCTAATATACATTATGAACTGTACAAGGCCTAATATTGCTTACTTGATAAGTAAATTTAGTAGATTTATAAGTAATCCAAATATGGTTCACTAGATGGAAATAAAAAGGTTACTCAAATATTTAAGATACATCATGGATCATAGGCTATACTATATTGGTTACTAGAGATATTAGAAGGATATAATGATGCTAATTAAAAATCCAACACTAAGGATTCAAAATCTATAAATGGATATACATTCACATTTGGTGGAGTAACTGTATTATAAAAATCCTCTAAACAAACATTTATTGCTAGATCTATGATGAAATAAGATTTTATTGTCTATGATAAAGAAAAAAATAAAGTGAGATGGATTTAGAATTTCCTAGAGGACATTCCATGTTGGCCAAAACTTGTGCCAACTATGTATGCCCATTGCCGATAGTTAGTCAACAATTAGAATAACAAAAATTAGTATGTATAATGGTATGTCTAGGCATATATGTTATATACATAACAACATTAAACACTTGCTCTGAAATGGAATCATTCTCATTGACCATGTAAAGTCAAACAAAAATATTATGGATATGTTAACCAAAGGTTTATCTATAGAGCATGTACATAATTCGTTGAGGAGAATGAACTTAAAGCCTTTAAAAGATAAAAAGTGTAATAATGGTAACCATATTTAGTTAATTTGAGATCTCAAGATTCAGGTTCAAATAAAAAACTAAATCATATAACATTTTCGGTAACAATAAAAAATTATTATTTCTATGATGAAATAAGTGCTAGCTACAACGTGATTAAAAGGATGATTTAAGTGCTAGCTACAACGTGATTAAAAGGTGAACTAAGCTTTTAATGATTTTCATATCTTGGTATACCAAGTGGAGTATAGCAGAATATTTTTAATGAAAGATCATATAAATGGGGTATATGAAAAATATGACCGTTTCTTTAAGAATTTCAAATAATATTTTTAATGAAAGATCATATATATGAGTGACAAATATGACCGTTTCTTTAAGAATTTCAATAAAGGTGAAATTCTCTAAAAAACTCATGAACTCAAGAGTTGATTAGGGCCAAAATAAATAAAACTATGAGAACCAAAAGAAATCACTAGATATAGAACTATACGAGTACTATTGTCTTTGTTTACATAAAAAAGGTTGAATAGTTCAATGCATTGTGTTCACTATTTAACCGAGTAATTCAAATAATATTTCACTAAGAATGATTTAAAGCCAAAAGCTACCTACCTGATGTTGTAATCTACCAAACCAATATCTCTTAACAAATTTTTAAGTTATTTTCAAACTAGTGAGATTATTTCCATTCTTGTGGAAAATTGTTGGAAATTTATTTAATTAACATAATTTTTTAAAAATATAGGTGAATGAGAAATTAATATCAAAGAATGGAACCCTTGGTTTTCCTACTCAAAGAACCTTTAATTTTTCTAGATTTAATTAATGATTTATGGAGGGTAATCAAATATTTATAATGGTAGAAATCAACTCTTATCAACTTTGTAGATTTAATTAATGATTTATAGAGGGTAATGGTAGAAATCAACTCTTATCAACTTTTTAACCTTTTAACTTCTAAAATTCTCTATAAAAAAATAGAAAAGTTTCTAAATTGATTTTTTTTTAGATTGTTACATACTTTTCCTCACCTTATATTTTAAGGTTTTCTTCTCATTTCAAGCTTTGTTTTTCCTCTTAAATCTAAATTTTAGATTCATTTTGTTGAAAGATATTTGAGTTTTATATCCTTTAGTTCAGATACCTTGTTTAGAAATGTATCTAAATTAAGATGATGTTATTAAAATCTTGGAAGGCTATTGCAAATATTCTAATTGCACAAGTGAGGGGTAACAAATTCTTAAAGACAAATGATTCATTCTTGATAACAATAAAATATTCATTAGTTTAAAGTATTTCAACAAGTAAGTACTCTTTTTATTTTGATTTAAGCATAGTTAATTTTATTATTACTATGCATGCTACGAGTTTGATTTTATATTAATTGCAAGTTTTAATATATGATTAGTATATATATGTTAACATTATTTTAATTATATTTGTGTTGAAAACATGTTTACCATGAGTTGTTAGTTTCCGTACTTATAGATTTAAACTTGTATGGACACTAGACTTTTTCTAAAAACATTTTAATGCTAAACATGACTTATTATAATAAACTAAAGATCATTGTTCACTATTCTAATAGTACAAAATATATTTACAAACTTTGATTCACATTAAACACCTTAACTTTAATTAGATTTAAGTAAAACAAGGTCTTTTTCTTTATATAATTTTACTTAAGGTAGCATAAGTTTTATATGTGATACTTTTATGTATATGTTTGGTTAGATTGCTACATATAATGTAAAGAAAACTAAACTCTTATAGAGAAAGTTGATTA
>NW_011500181.1:17723-18123 GCF_000495115.2 Populus euphratica | reverse complement strand
TAGCATTAATTGAATAAGATAACTAATGTAATCATGTTAACAATCTATAATCTGATTGAATAATAAATATAATTATTCCTCATGAGTTGGATATATAGTGTGTCTGCAACCCTACTCTATTTTGTGAAGTTCATATAGTTCATTGATATTTTAAATACACAAGGATCACCATGTATATAATATAAGAGATATTCGCACATAAAAATAACATTATTATAACTTAAATGCATGGCAAATGCCTCATTTTATAGGCCAAAATTGGGAACTATTGATTTGATGACTAATTAATGAGTGGGTGACCAACTCTTGACTTGGTGACAATCCTTATCTTCTCTTGTCTGCCCAAAACGTCATTGATAACATCAAAATTAGAGCCACTTAAAAACATGAAAGTTGTAGG
>NW_011500181.1:11660-15643 GCF_000495115.2 Populus euphratica | reverse complement strand
CACTAGGATGCGTCTCAAGAGTCAATAAAAGATTATCTAAAGACGCCTTACTCAAACCATCCTTAATGAATTGTATTTTATCTTCACGGTTTATAGATACCATTCCTAAAGAACAACATTGTGCATTACAAGTCCATCTAGCACATCGATGACAGACTTTCACTCTGACAGCATTCTTGGGCAAAATCAAGGATGACCAGATGACACGTCATCTGGTCTTTTTTCTTTTTAATTCAAAACAACGCCATTTGATGTTGAATTAGGGATTTTTTTACCAATCTTCAATTTAGTCCTCCAGCTTACACTTTTATGCAATTGTACCCCTAATTGATCCTAAACTTTCGATTTAATGCGATAAACACCTAGATGAACTTCAATTTGATCCGCGAAGTTACACATCTATTACAATTTGGTCCTTGGTCCTAAATTTATGTAATTTAACCCCCAATTGATCATTAAACTTTTAATTTTTTTAATTTCACCCCTGATTTCAACCAATTAAGTCCCTATAGTTTGGCACCTTTTACAAATTGTTCCTTGGCTATGAAAATGTTCAATTTAACACCTAATTGATCCCAAAACTTCAATTCTCTTGTAATTTTACTCCTAATTTCAATTAATTAACTTTGATAAAAATTAAATTTGGTCTCGTAAAATTTTAAACTTTTTAATTAAACCCAAATTAGTCTCTCAAACTTAATTTTTCACCAATTAAGCCTTAAATAAAATTAATTTGACCCATTTAAAGTATAATTAAGTCCTTGCACTTAATTAAATCTTTCAATTAGACCCAAATTAATTCTTATACATAATTAAAAGTCATTTTGGTCCATGATTAAATCAAATTTTCCTATTAAAAATTTAATTATGTTCTTGGACTTGATTTTTATACAAATTCATTTAATAATCATTTAATTTGACTTTGAATTTGTATTTTTTCTTTTTTTTAGGCATAATGGGGTTCAATTAGGCCTTGAATTTTCTCCAAAATTGCAGCTTGATTTATATGTATTTTTTTAGAATCCTCCCATATTTGTTTTCTTCACATCGCTAGCCTTTATTTTATTATTTTTTTAAAAAATAAATTTTGGAAAATAACCCAGAATTAGGTTATGACAATGACAAAGACAAGTCTGAGACAAGTCAATATACAATCATGCCCATTATTACTATATTTCATGAAGGAGTTCCTTTGAAAGCCTTGTGATTTGTACTTAAAAGTGTATTTTTATTAAGTTTTTATATCATAATTTTGCATTTAAAGTCTCAATAACTCAACTAAAGCATGTTTTATTATAACAAGTCTATTACCATAAGATACCTTTAATTTATGGTAAATGTTCATCTTTAATGCAGGCCTATCACATAAATGAAAGGATTTATTGATGAATTTAATTATTGAAATTGAAAGGACAAATAGAGGGCCAAACTTAGAAAAGAGATGCTGGTTCAACCCAAATTGGAACACTGTTTAGTTATTGGGTCATATTAAGAGGTGTAGATCTTGGATTTAGGTCTGCTTTATATGGATGGAAAGCCAAGACATAGGCCTAAAACATTCATCAGGAAGGTAAGACTCAATTATGTTGTTTAGAAGTTCCAAATCTTAGTAACAACGAAGAAATCCGAATTTATCCTACAACTTAGACACTGTTTAGTGTTTTGCCCATATCTTGAGTTCTAGAAGTCTAAATGACCTTTTTTTTCCCCTATAAAGCTAAGACAGTTTCCTAGAACTTTCATGATTTAAGTTTGTTAGAATTCTCATGTTAGCAATGATGTTTTATTCAGACAAAAAAATAAGGATTGTCACAAAGTCAAGATGTGGCCACCCACTCAACAATTAGTCAACAAATCAATAGTTTTTAATTTTATCCTATAAAAGGAGGCATTTGCAATGCATTTAGGCTTCTTGATTTTCAGATCAAGATCATGTTCTTTATTTTTTTCTTTATATTTTTGTAATATTTAAGTTTTATTTCATGTTATATTTTTTTTAATATCTTGTTTATGCTTTTCATTTCCTTTACTATACTTATATTTTTATGTTGTTTTTTATATTTTTCTTCTTCATTATGTTTAGCTAATTTTATTATGTCAAGGTAAAAAGGTTACATTAATGGTGTAGGAATAAGTATAGTGTAAACTCAATATGGACTTTAATGTTTGATACTAACATGTTTTGTATTTGTTATCTTGTTCACTCTTAATACCGTACTTACTAAATGGTTAATCTAGATTTATATTGTATAAGACTTGGTACAACAAATACTTAGCACTTTCATAGTCCAACTATATGTATTAACCAACACTTGTGCTATAAAAGGAACTTGATTTGTTGTTAACATAAGTTATAATCATGAATGCCTGACAACATTTACAAGTATTAGCATTATTCCAATAAGATAACTAATATAATCATGTTAAATATTTATAATCCGATTAGAACCTTCTTTGTGTGTGGCTTCCAGTTGAGTAATAAAAAAAATTTATACTGTACTTGTTTGAAATATCATTAGTGGATCCTCTAACCTTGATATGTGTTGTTATCATTGTTTAATCTTCACATTGATCTTTCATATCAAAGTTCTCATAAACTTCTTCTTATTATTATTTTATTATTGTTGTTGTTGCTATTGTTGTTTATTAGTTTATACAATTAACCTCCCTGTGGTTCGACCTCGGTCTTGTCGGGTTATTTATTACTTCAATACTCTTGCACTTGGGGGAAGATATTAATCTTTTGGTCATTTCAAAAGCAACTCTTCATTATCAAATGGCTTATAGGGTCCAAAACCATGCTTTTGATTTAGTACTTGTTACAAATGATGCTTTACTTATTACTGTTGATAACAATCAAAGAGCCACCTGTACTCATGTCCCATGACAAATCCTGAAAATGCATTTACAAAAGTTACTCTCCTTCTCTTGGATTACAAATTATGAAAAGCTACATCAAAGCTCCGTCCCTATACAATCCACAGAGCCTGAGTTCATAAAAAAATTTTGATGGTACTGTTGAAATCATCTTCAAGAAAAGGGACTCCTCCACTTCTCCACCAAGAATTTTTTCCTTTTTCATTTTGATGATGCAACCTGCTCAAGCTCCTCTCCCAGTGCCTGTAAAATCCTTCTTTAAGGACAATCTCCCCGTCTACTCTTTCTCTTAAAAAACCATGTTTTTTGGGACACTTCTAATTTTGATAGTTACTGTAATCCAGACATGGAAGATAATTCCCCCAAGAAAAAAAGGAAATCTTCAAGTAAGACATTGAAAGACAGGTACAATCAAGGAGACAAAACAACTAATGTTGTGGGACAACCCTCTAGAATTTTGACTATGTTATCAAATATACCCCTCCCTCTTATGCAATTCCAGAACCAGTCTCCATAGTCTCTATGTATCAACCTACAAGTTCTTATGATGATGATTTTCCTGTTTTATAAGAACAAGTCAAAGACAGGGTTTGAACTCTTCTAAAAGTTCATAACCTTTAAGGCGTAGATGCTAATGGATGCCCTAAATAAGTCACCCTAGTGATTATTACTTAAAAGTGTATTTTTATCAAGGCTTTATATTATCATTTTTGCACTTGAAGTATCAATAACTCCTTAACTAGAGCATGTTTTATAATAACAAGTCTGATAATATAAGATACCTTTAATTTATGGTAAATGCTCATTTTAAATGCAAGTATTCTCATAATTCAAAGGATAGATTGTTGTGATTAACTATTGGAAGTGAAAGGACAAAGAAAAGGCTAAGCTTACGAAGGAGATGCCGATTCACTTCAAATTCGAACACTGTTCAATCATCGGATCATATCTAGAGCTATAGATCTTGGATTTCATATTAATTTATATGGATGAAAAGATAAGAAATAGACCTACAACTTTCATGGTATGGAAATACCTAAATTTGTTTTTTTCAAATTCAAAGTTTGGCCACAAAAGAGAAGTCTGAATTTGTCCTGCAATCCAGC
>NW_011500181.1:0-11584 GCF_000495115.2 Populus euphratica | reverse complement strand
TGGGTGGAAGGAAAAGATAATTTCCAACAATGTTCATCCAGAGGATCAGCTCAAAATCGGATGGTAGAAATGAGATTTCATCCACACAAGAGCATGAGGGCTATCCACCATGTCCTCCAGCAGTATTACTCAGTATTTTAGACATATATCGAGATATAGTGCTCCAAATGATCTGAAATTTGGTGGGTAGAAGGAAAAAACAATTTCCAACAACTTTCATGAAGAGCACTTTGGCAAATTTAGAATGCATCAATGTCAATTCATCCATCCAAAGTGCTTGAGAGATGTTATCCACCAAGTCCACTAATCAATAGTTGGCCACTACATCAATTATCAATTACCACATGAATAGTTCTGAATTTTAGCCTATAAAATGAGACATTTGCCATTCATTTGGGCATCTTATTTTCTATATCAAGATCATGTTCTTGCTCTTGCTCTTGCTCTTTATATTTTTGTAATGCTTAAGTTTTGCTTTCATTAATCTCTTGTTCATGTTATTCATTTCCTTTACTATACTTAGTTAACTTATCATGTTTATGTTCTTATATTGTTTTTTTTAAGTTTTTCTCCTTCATAATGTCTAGCTAAGTTAATAATGTCAAGGTGAAAAGGTTTCACTAATGGTGTTAGGATAAGTAAATATAAACTCAATATAGACTTCAATGCTTATATCCTAAATAATTTGCTATTAACATATCTTATCATTTCTATCTTATTAATTCTTAATACCTTACTTATTAAATGGTTAATCTAGATTTGTGTTGTATAACACTTGGTACATCAAATACTTGGTCTTTCATAGTCTTCGGCCGACATCGTTATTATGAGAGGAACTTGATTTGTTATCAACATAAGTTAGCATCATAAATACTTGATAAAATTTATAAGCATGGTGTTATGTAAATAAGATGATTAATATGATCATGTTGATAATTCATAAAGAGTTTATATCTTACTTATCTCTAATACTATTAGTGTATCCTCTAACCTTGACATTTGTTTTTATCATTGTATAATCTTCACATTAATCTTACATCTCAAAGTCCTCTTTAACTCATCTTCACCACCATCATCATTGTTATTGTTGTTTTTTATTTATTATTGTTGTTATTGTTGTTGTTTTTATTTATAATTTATATAGTTAACATCTCTATAGTTCGACCCCTGTCTTGCAAGGTTATTTATTACTTTGACACTACTGCACTTGGGATAAGACATCAACTCTTTGATCGTGTCAAGTTTTTGGCGCCGTTGCTGGGGAGGTAAATTCTTATATAAATTATAATATTTATTTTATTTTCACTTTTCATTTTGTTTTGTATCTAACTTTTGCTTTTTTTTTGTTTTGTTTCCTTCTTCTTTTATTTTCTTTCTCCTTTTTTTTTTTCTTTCTACACGTGCATGAGAGTTTGGCCACATACATTAAGTAGTAGACTTTGTAGGGTATCCTTATCATTTTCAGAAAAAATGGCCATAGAAAATAACCAGTCACTTCATAATGAGAATAATGAGAATAACCGAGTTAGAACACTTAGAGACCATATGAACCTTACATGAACAAGTGCACCCTTATGCATAATTTTCCCTCATGATGCATCTCACTTTAATTTTAAGCCAGGAATTATTCAACTTTTACCTTTTTTTATGGCTTAGATCTAGAAAATCCATACTTGTATTTGAGAGAATTTGAAGAAGTTTGTAACACCTATAATGACTTAAATTGTAGCATGAACACCATCAGATTAAAGCTTTTTTCTTTTTCATTAAAAGATAAAGCTAAAACATGGCTACAACATCTTAGGTTAGGATCCATTCGTGCTTGGGATGAAATGCAACAATAATTTTTAAAGAAGTTTTTTCCATCTCATAGAATAAACTCATTCAAAAGACAAATCACCACTTTCACTCAAAAACCAGGAGAAACATTTTACCAATGTTAGGATAGGTATTAGGACTTGCTTAATACTTTCCCTCATCATGGTTTTGAAACATGGAGATTGGTTTCACATTTTTATAAAGGATTAACACCTAAAGATAGACAAATGGTGGAATTGATGTGCAATAGAACTTTTGAAAATAAAGACCTTGACGAAGCAATGGAGTACCTAGACTTGCTAGCTAAAAATGCTCAAAATTGGGACACTACAGGAACTTATGAGGTACCAGGTAAGACTCAACATCATGCATCTAGTGGGGGTATGTACAACCTTAGAGAAGATCATGATCTCCAAGCCAAATTTGTATCTTTAGCTAGAAAAGTTGAGGCACTAGAATTAAAAAAGAGTGGTCAATTACAATCTGTTCAAGACATTGTGTGTCAAATCTGTGAAACCAATAAACATTCAACCAATGACTGTCCAACTTTACCTTCTTTTAAGGAATGTCTCCATGAACAAGCTCATGATTTAAACAGTTTTCAAAGGCCCAATTATAACCCATATTTGCAAACATTGCAAAGAAAAGACTGATTCCCCGTCAGTACTTCCATTTTCTCATGCCATGACCAAACAAAGAAAAGTCAATCATAACTCTGAAATCTTTGAAACTTTCAAACAGGTAAGGATCAATATACCTTTGTTGGATGCTATCAAACATGTTCCTTCTTATGCTAAATTTTTGAAAGATCTGTGCACTGTGAAGAGAAAACTAAATGTGAAAAAGAAAGCCTTTTTAGCCGAACAAGTAAGTGTCATTCTTCACAACAATAATGCTTTGAAATATAAAGACCCTGGTTGTCCTACAATTTCATGCTTTATTGGAGAACATAAAATTGAAAGAATTTACTTCCATGCTCAGTCTTTCAAAGTCTTAATCTAGGTGAGTTAAAACCAACTTCTGTAACGCTATTACTTGCTGATAGATCTGTAAAAGTTCCTAGAGGAATAGTTGAAGATGTGTTAGTACAAGTTGATAAATTCATTTATCTTATGGATTTTATTGTCCTAGATACACAAATTGTTGAAGCATGTAATTTAATTCCTGTTATTTTAGGACGTCCATTTCTTGTAACTTCTAATGCATTGATTAATTGTAGGAATGAATATTTTCAACTTCTAATGGACTGATGAAGTTATCATTTGGAAACATGACATTGGAGATGAATATTTTCAACATTTGCAAGCAACCTGGATATAATAATGATTTACAGGAAGTGGATTTTATTGAAAAATTAGTTCATGATCAATTTGAAACTATTTCCAGTGAAATTGAATTTACTGAGTCTAAGAATTTGCAAATGGTTTATTTTCAGGAAGAATCAAAGGCAAGTAATTAGAGACCACAAATTGAAGAGTTGCCACCACAATCAATTGAGTCTATACTTTCATGTGTTCAACCACCAAAACCTGATTTGAAGTCATTGCCATTCAATCTTAAATACTTATTTTTGGGAGAAAATGAAACTTTTCCGGTAATAATTTCTTCCAAACTTAATGCACTTTAAGAAGGTAAGTTATTACAAACTCTAAAAATACACAAAAATGCATTAGGATGGACCATAACTGACATAAAAGGAATTAGTCCTCTGATTTGCACACATAGGATTTATTTAGAGGAAAATGCTAAACCCTCTAGAGAAATGCAATGAAGGCTAAATCCTAATGTGAAAGTAGTGAAGAATGAAGTCATTAAGCTTCTAGGTAATAGAATCATTTATCATATTTCTGATAGCAAATGGGTAAGTCCTACCCAAGTTGTACCCAAGAAGTCTCGAGTCAATATGATAACAAATGAGAAAAATGAGTTAATTCCAACTAGGACTGTTACTGGTTGGCGCATATGCATTGACTATAGGAAACTTAATTCAACGACTAGAAAAGATCATTTCCCCTTACCTTTCATGGATCAAATCCTAGAAAGAGTTACAGGTCATGAATTTTATTGTTTCCTCGATGGCTATTCAAGCTATAATCAAATTGAAATTGCATTGGAAGATCAAGAGAAGACCACTTTCATATGTCTATTTGGTACTTTTGCATATCAAAGGATGGCTTTTGGATTATGTAATGCACCAGCCACGTTTCAAAGATACATGCTTAGCATATTCAATGATATGGTTGAATGTTTTCTAAAAATTTTTATGGATGATTTTTCTGTTTTTGGCGATTCATTTGATGATTGTTTGATTAACTTAGAAAAGGTTTTGAGCAAGTGTGAAGTGATACGACTAAAAGATTGATGTCTTCTCCCAAGTGCAGGAGTGTCAAAGTAATAAATAACCCGGCAAGATCGAGGTCGAACCATAGGGAGGTTTATTGTACAAATTATAAATAACAATTATAAACAACAACAATAACAATAATGACAATAATAACAATAACAACAACAACAACAATAACAATAATAGTAGTAATAGTAGTAGTAGTAGTAATAATAATAATAAAGAAAGAGAAGAAGAAAAAGATGAGAACTTGGAGATGGAATATTAATGTAAGGATTAAACGAAGAGAGAAAGCAAGAGCATGATGTTGATCTGGACACCAAGATGCCTAAATGCATGGCAAATGCCTCCTTTTATAGGTGAAAATTGGGAACTATTGATTTGATGACTAATTGACGAGCGGGTGACCAACTCTTGACTTGGTGACAATCCTTATCTTCTCTTGTCTGCCCAAAACATCATTGATAACATCAAAATTAGAGCTACTTGAAAACATGAAAGTTGTAGAAAATTGTCTCAGCTTTCTTGTGTAAAACATTCAGGTCATTTAGACTTCTAGAACTCCAAATATGGTCCAAACACTGAATAGTGCTCAGACTGGAAGACAGATTTAGACTTCTTTGTTGTTGCTACCATTTGGACTTGAAAATGGCCTTTTTAGATCTTAGGCTCTATGAAAGTTGTAGGCCTATGTATTACCTTTCCATCCATATAAAGTAGACCTAAATCAGAGATCTACAGCTCTAGATATGACCGAATTACCAAACATTGTTCTGGTTTAGACTGTGCTGGCATCTCTTTTCTAAGTTTGGCCATATCTTTTTCCTTTCAATTTCAGTTCTTAAAATCATCAATCAATCATTTCATTTATGTGATAGGCCTGTGACACGACGAAAAGATTGTTGTCTTCTCCCAAGTGCAGGAGTGTCGAAGTAATAAATAACCCGGCAAGACCGGGGTCGAACCTGTCGGTTATACCATACAAACCTTGATAAAAATTTAAGTACTAATCATAACAATAATACAACAACAATAACAATAACAACAACAACAATAATAATAGTAATAACAGCAATAATAATAATAATAATAATAATAAAGAAAAAGAAGAAGATGGAGATGAAGATGAGAACTTTGAGATGAAATATTAACGTAAAGATTTAACAACGATAACAATAAATGTCAAGATTAGAGGATCCACTAATGGTATGTCAAACAAGTATAGTATAAACTTTTATTAGTCAATTGGAAACCACACACATAGAAGGTTCCAATCAGATGATAGATTGTTAACATGATTACATTAGTCATCTTATTTGATTAATGCTAATACTTGTAAATTTCGTCAAGCATTCATGATTATAACTTATGTTAACAACAAATCAAGTTCCTTTCATAGCTCAGGTGTCGGTTATACCATACAGTATGGGCTATGAAAGTGCCAAGCATTTTTTGTACCAAGTGTTATACAACATAAATCAAGATTAGTCATTTAACAGGCAAAGTATTAAAGAGTGAACAAGATAACAAATACAAAACATGTTAGTATCAAACATTAAAGTCCATATTAAGTTTACACTATACTTATTCTTACACCATTAGTGTAGCCTTTTCACCTTGACATAATAAACTTAGCTAGACATAATGAAAGAAAGAAAAATAAATAAACAAAATAAAATCATAAATAAGATAAGAGTTAACTAAGTAAAGGAAAGGAAATGAAAAGCATAAACTTGATATTAATGAAAGTAAAGCATAAGCATTACAAAAAATACAAAGAGAGAAAGCAAGAGCATGATCTTGATCTGGACACCAAGATGCCTAAATGCATGGAAAATGCCTTCTTTTATAGGCCAAAATTGGGAACTATTGATTTGATGACTAATTGATGAGTGGGTGGCCAACTCTTGACTTGGTGACAATCCTTATCTTCTCTTGTCTGCCCAAAACGTCATTGATAACATCAAAATTGGAGCCACTTGAAAACATGAAAGTTGTAGGAAATTGTCTCAGATTTCTTGTGTAAAAACTTCAGCTCATTTGGACTTCTAGAACTCCAGATATGGCCAAAATACAAAACAGTATTCGGGCTGGAGGACAGATTCGGGCTTCTTTGTTGTTGCTACAATTTGGACTTAAAAATGACCTGTTTAGATCTTGGGCTCCATATGAAAGTTGTAAGCCTATGTCTTACCTTTCCATCCATATAAAGTAGACCTAAATATGAGATCTATAGCTCCAGATATGATCCAATTACTGAACAGTGTTCCGATTTGGATTGCACCGACATCTCTTTTCTAATTTTGGTCATCTTTTTGCCCTTGCAATTTAAGTTCTTAAAGTTATCAATCAATTCTTTCATTTATGTGATAGGCCTGCATTTAAAATGAACATTTACCATAAATTAAAGGTATCTTATATTATTAGATATATTATTATAAAACATGCTTTAGTTAAGGAGTTATTGATACTTCAAGTGCAAAATGATGATATAATGCTTTGGTTAAGGAGTTATTGATACTTCAAGTGCAAAATGATGATATAAAACCCTGATAAAAATGCACTTTTAAGTACTAATCAACCTGTATTTAAAATAAACATTTACCACAAATTAAAGGTATCTTATATTATTAGATACGTTATTATAAAACATGCTTTAGTTAAGGAGTTATTGATACTTCAAGTGCAAAATGATGATATAAAACCTTGATAAAAATGAGTTATTGATACTTCAAGTGCAAAATGATGATATAAAACCATGATAAAAATACACTTTTAAGTACTAATCACACCCCCCAACCAGCTTATTACTAGTTTCTAGTAATCAAAGCATTAAAATAGAAAAACAATTTGTAAATTCCACAAAGCAAGGTATTCATCATTCAACTTCCATTAATCTATCCAGATAAACAAACTCTTATTAAATTTATATATTTGTTCAATACCTCTTAACAAGATATCAATAAACCTTTCTTTTGTGCTTAATATATCAACATATAATTATGGGGCTTTTCTTGGAAGGAAACAAATTTTTTGTTCTAACGTTTAAGGTTAACTTCCTTGGGTTGAGATTATTATTTTTTTTCTTTTTTTTTTTAATATATATATATATATATAATTTAAAACATCATGCATCTTTAACCCATATAACGAACTTTCAGTTAATGACTCCCAAACTAGTTGGTCTTAGGGCATTAGGTGTTGAGACACCCCTACGAGTTTAGTAACTCGGGTCGCAGATACTGATATATAGATAGTGTAATATTTGATTCCCTTAAGCTTTTCTCCTTAACCCATGTAACAATCATTAGGCCAATAGCTCCCAAGTCAGTTGACTTTAGGGTATTAGGTGTTAAAACCTTCAGACTTAATTGCTTAGGTTAGGGAGGCTACGAAACCAAACTTATCTACATTTTTATTATTATCATTTTTTTCTTTTTTCTTTTTTTTTCTTTCTTTATTTATTTTTTTGTTTTTTTAATTATATACTATCTCTTTCCTTTAGTTGTTACCTTTAACAAAAAAACATAAATAATGTAATAATCCAATATGCAACCCACAATCATATGTTTAAAGTGTGTGTGTGTGTGTGTGTGTAAATTAAGGTTCAAGAATACATGTTAAATGAGTATATGAGCAGAATTAAGTGATAGTAATGCGAGAGTTTGTAAATCTGAATATTTCAAGAAGTATTATGATAGACCTTGTTACGAATGATTACTAAGATGCGTCTCAAGAGTCATAAAAAGTTCTTCTTACTCTGCCATCATAGTAACAACAATTTTGCACATGCTTTATGAAATAGACAACACAGTTAGTTAGTTTTTTTTTTTAGTTACTACCCTCTCCCCCGAATTAAAACGAGATATTGTCCTCAATGTTTAAAGGTAGAAAGATAGAGTATAGAAGATATCACCTGAAATAACGAACATTGACAAACCTGAAACACACTAAAACAAATATAAGAAACAACAAAACACAATAATAAAACCAAAAGACACAAAGATTCACAAATGAAGGCTCAAATCCAATCTAAGCTTTTTACGGCTTTCCTTAGTTGACCAATTTATGCGACTCATGGAAGGATCAATTACAGGAATGAAAGATTGTAGTTCGTCAATCAATTGTTCAGCAGTAGCAGCAGAGATTATGATTTGTCGTGCTAGCAGCAGAGATTATGATTTGTTGTGTAGAAGATGTTAGAAATTCCTGTTCCACATCATGATCAAGAAAAGACAACAACTTATCATAATAACCATTAACATTTAACAAACCTATGAGTTTATGGTGAATGTGCAGTTGGACCTAAGAGTAAATATGGAAGATCTCTTCCAATGTGCCTAGACCACCTGGTAAAGCAATGAAGACATCAGCATGGTTAAACATTGCATTCATTCGAGCCGACATTGTGGAGACCTGAAGTTCCTCTCCAATTATTTTTCCAATGATGTCCCCTTTTGCTAAAGCTTCGGGGACGACCCCCAAAACTTGACTACCTTCTAAAAATGCAGCTATTGACACACCTCCTATTAACCCCAAATTGTCTCCCCCATACACTAAATGAATCTTTCTCTTAGCTAGCACCTGACCAAGATGATTTACTGATTCTAAAAACTCCTTTTCTTTCCAAGGGCTAAATCCACCAAAAACACAAATATTTCTTATATGATGACCTGAGGAACTTGCCATTTCTACAGACTTCTGTATTTGTTGAATGTATGGGTTGAGTAGAAATGAAAGGAAGGAAGAAAGGATTTTATAGATGAGAAATTAAAAAGGCAATCATACCACCTATATATAGGCCAGCTGGAGTCTCACACACACTCTCTCTCTCTTTATTTATTTATTTACTTTTGAAAAAACATGTGTATGTACAGGTAGTTGTGATTGTGGCTCACATCTTCCCTTGGTTTTACGTCCAAGAACGACTTAAACGCCCTCTATGAAATAGTTTTCTTAAAAACTGGCAAACAGGGTCTTTTTTAGTCAGATTCCCAAGACTAAGTCGAGCATGTTCTTTATGAAATAGTGGCCATAAAGCATGAATTGTACGATGCACATCTCCACTAGGATGCGTCTCAAGAGTCAATAGAAGATTATCTAAAGACTCCTTACTCAGGCCATCCTTAATGAATTGTATTTTATCTTCACGGTTTATAGATACCATTCCTAAAGAACGACATTGTGCATTACAAGTCCATCTAGCACATCGATGACAGACTTGTAGTCGTTTTGCTCGACGTTTCTTTGCAAAAGTGCTTTTACCTATTCCAAGCATGTGTGAAATGAAGGAGTTAGAGGACTCACCTAATAATTGGACCTTTGCTTTAATCAACGAGTGAATATCTTCAGCAACTCCATGATTCATTAACAATCTCAATCTTGCACATCTAGCACGGTACATTTTTGTAATTGCATTCTGAGGCAGAGTGGAAAAATACTTTTTCAATTTTTTAAGATTACTGTCCATTTTCAAATGAGAATTGGAAGAGAGATTCAAAGAATTGCACAAATATATACATAGATATCAGTTATTATGGGAAACTGAAAGAACCGACTTAAGTCACAGAGTACCGTTGTCCGCCATTTGACCGGGTTGAGAGAAGCTAGTAAAAATCACTTAAAAAGAAAACACAAAAATAATATAAAAAAACAAAATAATCAACCTTTATCTACAAGATCATTCACACCAGTTGATTCATTTTCACTAGGAAAATTATCAAAGTAAGCTTTCAAACGATGTCCATTTTCTTTAAAAACATTGTCATTCATTGAATTCTCAATATCACAGGCCTCATAAGGATTGCTCCATCTTGATCTTAGCTCTTTAGGGAATGCATAGAGTTGAGAATTATAAAACAAAACTTTTTGACCAGTATCAACTTTTTGATAATTTTCACAAGTTTTGCAGAATGCATGCATGTCCTTGAACATGGTGGGCCAATAAAATCTATTTTGAAAGATTTTTGTAGCTATTTTTTTTTACGAGAAATAACTTCCACATGCTTCAGAATGACAAAGTTTAATGACACTACTTACCTTATTGTCAGGAATGAATCTTTGAAATATTTGATCAGGACAATATTTGAATAAGTTAGGGTCACCACAATAAAAGCTCTTCACTTCATTCAAAAACTTTTCTGTCTTGGGTACTCTAATTCGCTGGTAAATCTCCTAAAGCAAGAAAATTGATATTTTTATCATACCAAGGCATTGGACTAAGAGAAAGTAAGGATTCGTTAGGAAAGTAATCATCGATTGGTGTGATGTCAGATGTTGAATTTATTGTCACTTTTGACAAAAGATCCGCATCAACATTTTCGGTGCGTTTTTCATCCGTGATTTCTTTCTTATAATAAATCATGTGCAAATCTTCAGACTCATCCAACTCATTTTTACTTGAAGTAGATTCATCATTTCTTTCTTATAACAAATACAAAACATGTTAGTATCAAACATTAAAGTCCATATTAAGTTTACACTTTACTTATTCTTACACTATTAGTGTAACCTTTTCACCTTGACATAATAAACTTAGCTAGACATAGTGAAAGAAAGAAAAATAAATAAATAAAATACGAACATGAATAAGATTAAAGTTAACTAAGTAAATGAAAGGCATAAACTTGATATTAATAAAAGCAAAGCATAAACATTACAAAAAATACAAGGAGAGAAAGCAAGAACATGATCTTGATCTGGAAACTAAGATGCCTAAATGCATGGAAAATGCCTCCTTTTATAGGCCAAAATTGAGAACTATTGATTTGATGACTAATTGATGAGTGGGTGGCCAACTCTTAACTTGGTGACAATCCTTATCTTCTCTTGTCTACCCAAAACATCATTGATAGCGTCAAAATTGGAGTCACTTGAAAACATGAAAGTTATAGGAAATTGTCTTAGCTTTCTTGTGTAAAACATTCAGCTCATTTAGAAGTCTAGAACTCCAGATATGGGCCAAACACTGAACAGTGCTTGGGCTGGAAGATAGATTCGGACTTCTTTGTTGTTGCTACGATTTGGACTTGAAAATGGCCTTTCTAGATCTTGGGCTCCTATGAAAGTTGTAGGCCTATGTCTTACCTTTCCATCCATATAAAGTACACCTAAATCTGAGATCTACAGCTCCAGATATGACCCAATTACAGAATAGTGTTCTGGTTTGGATTGCACCGACATCTCTTTTCTATGTTTGGCCATCTCTTTGTCCTTTCAATTTCAGTTCTTAAATTCATCAATCAATCCTTTCATTTATATGATAGGCCTGCATTTAAAAGGAACATTTACCATAAATTAAAGGTATCTTATATTGTTAGATACGTTATTATAAAACATGCTTTAGTTAAGGAGTTATTGATACTTCAAGTGCAAAATGATGATATAAAACCTTGATAAAAATGCACTTTTAAGTACTAATCA
>NW_011502837.1:11152-15958 GCF_000495115.2 Populus euphratica | reverse complement strand
ACAATCATAACATTAGCTTTCACATTAACAAAAACAACTCAAATCACATCGTTATTTCTTACAATTACTTACAATTCATCTTAATTCATTTCATGCATAACATTTCTAGTTACAACCAAAAATTTAATTGTCATTACAAAATTATAGGTAAAACTTTGATTATTGCTTCTTTTTAGTCGAGTGAGCTCATCTATAAAGGATCATACCCTTGGTGTCTTTTTGAACTAGACAAAATACTTTTTGTTAGTACATTATCTACAAATCACATAATTTTTTGTATGAAAAATATTTTTTAAAATTTCATATTTAGACTTATTATGTTTACCAATTCATAACAAGGAATTAGGATTTTGTTTAGTATTTATTCCTTATCAAAATTATAGAACTCAATTTTAAATAGGATTTATTTTTTTAACAAGATAAGACACAAATAAAAAACTTTGGTGAAGAAAGTTAAATTTAATTATACTATTTACACGCCTAAACTTGTCCAAATACAATGAAATATAAATCTTCTATATAACATACAACTTGACCTTTCTCTAGTGTTTTATTTATACTTAGAATTTTATTTTATTCCATGTAAATCTAACATCATTAACCACATTTTGTACGAAGACATCCACCTCAAATGTTATCATTTGATCATCTATATTTTAGTTTAAAGTTCGATGATAATTCTGTTAGGTAGCTTTCAATCTGATATATTTTTGAATTTTTATCTATATCTAGAGTTTTATAATTTTTATTTGGACAAATTCAATCGTGTTTGAAGATTAACACCTTTATCTACAACTTTCATGAAGAACAACATCCTAAATATTATCCTTAACTAGCTAAATGTCTGGCCACAAGTTATCTTGTAATATTATCCAAATTTTTAATTTATAGTTTTTATACACAATCAAATATTTTCATGCATTTCTTTTACTATTTTTTTTAATCATAATTTCATACAAAACATGTCATTTCCACAACAATAATCATTCATAAGATTTCAAACACATAATTAAATTCACAAAAGCATGTATCATATAAATTTCTTTAGATATTTAGATTCCAGCTAACAATAATTTTTTAATTGATCATAAACACATGCCCTTTTAACATGCACATAAATAATCAAATTGTAAAAAGTTTTACCCCTTCATTTTCTTGTTTGGCTAAAGGTTTTAAGGCCTTGGTACCCATCTTTTTCTTCAAATATTTTTTAACACCATCATATTTTTTCACTCTTGTTACACAATCTAACCTCAATTTTTATTTACTCTAAAATTCCCTCTAGGAACCTTAAATTAAGAACTTAATTTGTGTATCAAACTTTCCTAAAAATATCAGAAATTGATCTAGAAATGTGTTAACTTGTTCCTAGCTATGTTTTTTTTCTTCTTTATACTTCCCAAAAGCTCCTTCTCCCTCAAACCTTGTGGTCTCCCCTCATTTTCCTTATGCTACCGCCAACTTCAGCCCTCGCTCTCTCTTTAATTTATTTTTTTTTTAGCATGAAATCCTCACTTAAGTTTCCTAACACTCTCAAGAATTGATTTACATGTGTTTCTCTCTACAAAATCTTTGAGGGAAAGTTACAAGGAGAAAAGGCAACTCCCCTTCTTCTTTTTTTCCCTACCATCAGCCCTTCTTTTCTTTCTAGGGCTGACAAGTTTTCTCTTCTTTTTTTTTTGTTTGTTTTGTCCCTCACTTATTTATGTCCTATTGATTTAGTCTCTAATTCTTTATATTTATTACAATAAGCCCTACTCTTTGTTGGGAATTTCGACCGGTGATGTTCTGATACTTGCTTATAGGAGAGCCAAGCACACTGACACAATATTTAACGTGGTTCGGCAAAACCGCCTACATCCACGGGAGAAGTCAATATATTTAGAGATAGAGAAAGAATAAAAACATATACACGGAGAAGGAGGATTACACCCTCTCATACTCAACTCTCAACTCTCTTTGCTGCACTTGCAGCTCTCTCTTTCTCTCTACTTTCTTCACATGCTCATAATCCTCTTTTACCTCTCTCATTTTGCTCTCTCACATATGCCTCTATTTATAGGCATTTATGGAGGCTTTTCTTCAACAAAGGTGGCTGCCAACTCTAGCTCTTCTTCAACAATGGTGGCTGCCAACCTTTGACATCTTGGATGGGTGCACATGGTTGGTACAACTCCAGCTACAACAGTCAATAGTTGTTGCACATTAATGGCAACCAACCTAACAATCACCCCCTTTGCCATTCATGTGGGGCAACTGTCCTCTTGCTTCTTCAACACAAGCTTGCGTCTTGCAGCTCTTCCAAGCTTTCCATTTTGAGAGCATCTTTCGCCAAGTTTATAGGTACTCGCCAAACCTTTCAATCATCAGAGTAACCAAAGCACACCTTTTCTCACACAAAAGGATCACTATAACCAGATGGTCTGTCATATCACATCTGAATAGTGTTAACGCTTGTCTCTGGAACAACATTCCCCTTCAACCATGCTTGGTCCGGAATGATTCATCAAGCCTCACATCAAGGCTTATAACACCCCCTCAAACGGATATTTCAAGTGCGACAGTTATTATCTGAGTATCTCAATATGATCACAAGCTCACCACTCTTCCAAGAGTCTACTCATCCAGGAGTTGCGCCTGCCCTCTGTTCCACCATAGGAACCACGCCTTACTTCTCCATGAGTTTCCCACTCTTAGTCTCAAGAGTCTAGGTAGCTTTCCACCTTTAACCATGGGGGCAGCCCATAAAAGGTTGATCCATATCTGTCTTCATACTCTAAGTATTGCAATGCCATTACCGAGCTCACCACCTTGACAAGAGTTAACTTGTTCCCAAAACCTGCGCATGCCCTCTGCTCCTTCATAGCAGTCGCATCTTAATGCTCCACAAGTCATCCATTTATTGTCCAAAGCAAATGTCTTCTAGCTCATTGATCTTTAGCATGAGGGCAATATCCATGAAAGTCAATCCTGTATTTGTCTCCATACTTATCATAGCCTTTTTATTGGCTATCCATATGTCCACCCATACTTAACCATCACATTGGCTCTGGGGCGTTCTGAACTGGGCTCCTTCCACGGCCCTCACACCTTCTCCTAAGGTGTCTCCGCTCGTCTTCATGCGGCGGTCTGATCATGGGCTCATCTCATAGCCTTTTCACACCTTCTCTTTAAGGTGTCTTCGCCTTTTATAGGTGGTCGCATCCTCCTTCAGCTAAGATGCTTCAAAGTGGCTCCATAAATTCTTTGCCACTAATTACATAGAAAGAGAAAGTTGCGGTATACTTCTCGCAATCCTCCACCTTAATTTTTATGTTTGGAGCTTCTACATCTTTCATCATTGTACTTGACAGCTCCACCTACACCAACTCTCTTTAGTGTCTTCGCCTTTCATCATAGGCGGTTGCCTTTTATTACAGGCGTTTGCACCCCCTCAATTAGGTGCATCTGCAACAGCTCATCTTTCCATCCTTGCATGCATTGAAAAGGTCCTCGCTTGTTGCTTTTATCAAGAGCACAAGAGACTTCCTGTTGTACAACCTTCACACAGTCTCTGCTCTGAGCTTCATCTGGGAACACTTATTCTTCTTGCACCTGCTGTCTCATTACAGTAGCTCGTTAGATCCTCTGGGTACTCCTACACAATCTCCATGTGTCCTCGTGCATTTTCTGTTCTCCAGATTTCTCCCTATTCCTTACTTATGTTTGACAACAGCTCATCCTGTCACAACACCTGTCCAAGTCAAAATAGGGTGCCAATCTTTATTCCTTTGTTGTATTTCTCTTTTATTATCAGGGTCTTCATCATTTCTCCCCTGAGAAATTACAGTCACCGAATCTAACTTCCTTGGAGAAATCACCACTCCATCAGATCCTTGATCATGCAGAACCCAACTGTTCCTTTATGCCATCATCCTGCTAGTCTTCAACAGTTTCATAACAAACTGTCATATATATGAAAATAGTACCGTATGGATAATCCTTCCACTAAGCAAGTTCCCAGGAAAGATTGGAGGGGTCACAACGGTCCCGCTTAAAACCCAATCTCCTAGCCAGAACTTCTTAGGACATATCTATCCATCGTACTGTCTTTTCGTATATACAACCATTTGCTAGCTTTATCGCGGCTTTCCTTTACAAGTGATCTGGGGTATCCTTGTTTTATACCTGATTTCTCAACATCTGGCGAGACTACTAGTGCTTAGATTCGTCAAGATTGGTCTTCATCAAATTTCACTCTCCACCTCAAATTGTCCAAATGATCGGGTGTTTAGAGTGTCCCAATTTTGCCTTCCCTCAAGGCAATTAAAATTCCCATATAATAGTTCAACACATGTAATTGGGCAAACATGTGTGATTTCTTCTTCTTCAGCTCCATCGACCACCATGATGACCATCAGATGCCTCCTAATCGGGAAATCTCTCTTTAATAATTCATCACTGCCTTTTATGATCTCAATATCAACGATCGGACCATACCATTGCATCCGGAACGATCAAATTAGCTGGAAACAAGTCTGAAATCGTCCAAATCGCACTTCAGACGGCTAAGATTTGATCAAAACAATGTTGGCCTGATAAACGGCCCAGATTCAATCTCAGAACCGGTTGCACGTAGACTCCGCCACATAGGATCAAAATCCAGGGAGCTGACGTGGCTGTAATGACGTGTCATCCACGTAGGACATATAGGTCAACCAAATCTGACGTGGCAGTTTGACTGGTCAGAGTGCTGATGTGTCAGGTGACGTGTCTGATGACTGTGCAGAACTGCTGACGTGCCTAATGACGTGGCAGTTTGACTGG
>NW_011502837.1:0-5848 GCF_000495115.2 Populus euphratica | reverse complement strand
AAAATAATATGAAATGATTAAATTAATAAAAAAAATTAAATCTCTCTCATAATCATGAAATTCAGTTCCTAATGTTTGCAAGAAAATAGAGCTCAATATTCAAATTCAGTTACATAACTTTAATTGTTTTAATTCAATTTAATTTTTTTAATTTTATTTATTTTTCTCCAAGAATTGGTTTCATTTCTCAACACTGTAAGCATTCAATACCGAGCTAACAGAAACAAATAACAAAACTCTTAAAATAAAAATAAAAAATCAATCACCGAAATAGAAAAAATAAGCACCCGAAAAAAAAAAAAACGTGTGAATCCACGACATTCTCTTTCACAAGCTACAGTAATTTCCTAATCTCTTTTAGTTTTTTTTTTTAATAATATATCTTTAATTTGTTGCTATAAAAAATACATTTTTCTCTCGTAACTGGCAAGTGAACTATTTGTGTCACTAATAAGTGATGGCAAAGATGACGAAGATTCTAATCGTCATGGATTTACGTTGCGTCTTATGAAATGTACCTGACACTTGCTATTCTCTTTCTAGCGACGCCAAATCCTGAATACTGAAAAACCTACTGATAACCATATGTATAACTGGAAAGGAAATAGTAATTAAACCTCTTTGCCGATGTTCCCAAAATCTCAAATAAACATAAATTAAGAGACAAAATATATATTTGATCCCATAGGATTTTGGGCTGGATTAATAAACAGTGATAGCTGGATAATAAATAGTGCTCGACTAGTAAAAAACTATTTTTTTCAATACTTGTGAATCATTTATTATTTAACTATATGATAAAATAAAATTTATAATCTTAAAATAAAATAATAATTTAATATTGAGATGATGTGAAAACTTAAACAACAAATAAATATTAAAATATATAACATTGCAATATCCGTAATTTACCTTGTTGTTTTAAATGAATTTCTGAATCAAAATAAATTTATAATAGAAAATGACACACACATAAAATTTATTGAATTAAAAAAATACAAGGTTGCATATATAAAAAATCTTATAAAAAATCAATATTAAAAAATAAATATAATCTATGTAAAATTAAAAAAATATCACAAATTAATTATAAATATCTTTTTAAAAACTAAACATACTCAATATTATTAAAAAATCATCACAAACTAATTAAAACATAAACCCAAAATTTATTTCAATAAAAATATTAACTAATGCGTTATTTCTTAAAAAAATCAGGGCAGACATTACTAGGCCTCAAAAAATGACGTGTCAACCACCCCGTACATCAAAATAATAAAAAAAAAAACTTGACGCATTGTCTATGTCAACAATAACATGTTTTCTGTTTATCCTTTGAATCTGGCTACTATGGTGGTAAAAAAAACATGTTACTTTATTTTTTTTTATCTAAAATCTCATTTTTAACTTTTTTTTTTGTCCAAGACACTTAAGATTTTAGAGACCTTGTTAAACTAATCCATGGTCACAAAAAACATGAAAAAAACCTTCTAAAATCCACCCAAAACAAAAAAAAAATTTTCTCAAGCTTAGATATTATTTTTAGGTGTTTTCAAAGTAAAAAAATACCTAATCTTAACTCTCCTCATCATATAGAACTATTTGAAATAAAAAGTAAAAAAAACATCTATTTTTTAGGTGTTTTGGTGGTCGGGCCCTCACTAACTGACACTTTCTCTTTTTAAGCTGAAATCTAGTGACCTTTTCTCTTTTCTCCAACCAAAAAAGAATTGAAAAATGAGTAAAATGAAGTTTGGTATCAAATTAAATTTTGTAAAATATTAGGGCCTAATCACCTAGTAGATAAAAAATAGGGGATTCCATCGAATTTTTGATAGAAATTCTCAATCTACCACCTTTTTTCACTTCAATCCCCTTTGTTTTAATTCAACCCTCCCTCTCAATGGAAAAAAAAAAGCAAATAAGTTTTAATTTGGTCTCAAAATAGCTCAATTATGCAAAAAAAAATTTAAGGATCAAATTTAAAAAATTTAAAAATTTTACTATTTTAATCCACAATAAAATATAAGGGTGAACAATATTTTTGTGAATAGTAAAAAACATCACATATTTTAGTTTTATTTATAATGAACACGATATAAGTCTATCATTTAAATCCACAATTATTAAGCTTAGTCTATAATGGACACAGTACAACTCTATCATCAAATCCACAGTTATTAAACTGAATTTGAAAGGTTAATCTAACAAACTTGACCCCGAATCCTAGCTGGTTTAAAGTACAAAGTCAACTTAAAGTTGACTTAATATAATCTAATTAACTTGAATAAAACTTAATTTAACTTATTTTTTTCTATTAAAATATTATTTTAATTTTTTTAAATAAAAATATATTATTTTAGGTTAAGCTATTCAATTCTTGACCAGTAACGTAGACCAGGTCACGAACCAGCTTGGGTTTAATCACTTTGATCATAGCAATTGCACCTCCATGGGGCCTCAATTTCCTTACGAATAGTTCAATAATCCTGAACTGACCCTAATTAACCCTAACGTGAAGCACCTTATACAATAGGTTCCAAAAAAAGCATAATATTAATACATCAAGCATCCAAATATGCCTTTGCCGTGAAAATTAAATAGCAAAAGGGACATTTTTTTTATGAATATATCAATTTAAATATGGATATGAATGAGTTATCTAACTTGAAAACACGGCAAACTATGGCAGATGTTTGGTGGTTGCCTTACCTGAGGCAGCGATAAATAATTATCATTTAAATTGTGTTGAGTATTGCTATAACTGTTACAATTATAGTTTGAAAAAAAATATTTTATAAAAAAATATTTTTAGTTGATGTTAGTTTAAAAAAATAGATATTTGGTTAAAATTAAGGTTAAAAAAAAAATGGTTTAATGTGTTTGATTAAGAATGTTTTTGAAATTGAAGTTATAAAATAATTTAATATATATATATATATATATATTGATGATTTTAAATTTAAATATTGTAAATTTAACTATTGCTATTACATCATAAAATAAATCATATTTTATATAAAATATTTTTTTTATTATTCCATTGAACTATCTATAATTCCATCGTATTTGAAATACATCCGATAATTTTTTTTAGTTTCTTTAACACGTAACAACATAACTTGTAAAATATAATCAGGAATAAATTAGAATTGTGATCAAATTTTGTAAATACTACATCATCAAACAAATAAAACACAATTAAAAATAAAAAATATTTTTTTATTTTATTGGATACTGACCTAATTCAATGTATTTTATACATTGAACCGAAAACTAGTCCGGCTAAAATGAACAGTGGACAAATGCCTTTACTGTTTACTCATGTTATGCTATTAAGTGAATAGTAAAGCATTGTTGAATTTCTTAGCCACGTAAAAAAGCAGTTGCTTTCTATTTTTTTTTATTTATGTAGGGTGTCCGGTCTAGCTTGCGTGCACCACGACTAATTCTCATGACCCACTGAATACCATGCAAACCCAGTAGGCATGTAAGACACCGCGAGAATGATAGGCGTGCACGCCAGAGCTCGAACCCATGATAGTGAAAGGAAATAAACTTTTTCTACCGCTAGACCAAGCACTAGAATGCTGCTTTCTATTTTTTATTACCCTGTGTTTTGCACATAATTTATTATAAGACCTATGCATTGCACATAATTTATTATAAGACCTATGCACAATAAGTAATTTTTTTCTTAACCAAATATTTACTTAGTGTGTTTTCAAAAATACGCAAACTCCAACGCATAGTTAAACAGATTCTTAGTACACACAACACCTCAAATATTATCAGCATAATTTCTTCTACCAAGAGTGCGTGCGTCTCATGAATAGGTTCCTCGTCAAATTTGCTATATAATTATTGTAGAATCTTATATAATACCCCCACCGACCAAGCACTTACGTTGCCGGGCAAGGAGGGATGGCTGGCTTTGGATAACAAGGTCCAAGGAATTGAATACCTTCCTTCATGCTTCACTGTCGCTATTGTTTTTATTAGGCTTTAATTTCCAGTAATTTTCAATCAGATCCATTTTAGATAATTACTTAGGTTTGTTTCTTAAATATCTTGGATCTGATAAATATAATGAAATAAAAAATTTAATTAATAATAACAATAAGATTCATATTTTTTTAAATATAACAACCTCTTTCAGATGAAGTAACTTAAGTCTGGTTGTACTGCAAAATTCAAATATCTAATAATAATAATAAAAATAATATTAATTATATTAATTAAAATATTAAAATTGTACAATCCAAATTCTTATAGTTTTTAATTTTTTATATTAAATTTATGGGTTTTTTTCAATAGTTATAATATATATTTTTAAAATTTAATAATAATTTTTAATTTTCCCAATAATTTAAAAAAAATTAACTTGATTAAAGTTGATTAACTTGATAGCTTCACATCTAACTTTTTTGGCCTCATAAATGATTTACCAATAATTTACAGATTAACTTTAACAATATAATAATTCAAAAAAAAAAAACATTTTTGAGTCGGTCAGACAACTATAATCATATGTACTAACTTCTACTCAATGTCAACCAGAAAAGACAACGAAATTAGATAAGGTGTCGCTAATACGGTGCCGAAGTCTGCATACCGATGACCTTCTTGTAAGGTTTCGTGAACTTCTATTTTAGCTTCGCCCGAATGTGCCTTTCCTCGGGAGACTGCTCCTCGAGGCCTTCAGAGACATTAATCCCTTGCCTCCTGAACTTGTTCCATTATTTCCCAATTCCTATATTTAAGGATGATAATGAATATCAATATATCAAAGTTTCTATTCTATCAAGTATTTATTATTCAATATATCAAGTTAGGTTTAGATTAAATTTCAAATTGAATTTCATAATATTTATACCTTATTCAAAATCTATTTTATAAAGTAACCACAAAAAAAAATCCTAACTATTCAGGTTGGTTAATAATCTACCCATTTCATATTATATAATAACCAAATTGAGAAGGGTTTTTTTTTTTAAAAAAAAGAAGTAAATAAAGAGTTTGAGTTACGTGGATGGGAGATTTCTAAATCATATTTTAAATTTATTTATCTGTAAATGATTTCTAAATCAATAAGATCATGCTTATATTACAAAAAACAAATTAATAAAAAAGAGATCATGCCGATGACTTTCGGTCCCAGACTTACTTTGCGTGACATTTTCCTGGGGATTGAGAGGTTAAAGCAATTTATTTATCTGCACCACGCCCACTACACCAAATCCTTAATATTTTACTCAGATCCTTAATTACTTGCACCAGGTAAAAATTTGAACCTGTCAACCTTCACCAATTACGAATGTTAAAGTAGCTAGGTTCTTCTACTACTATAGCTAGGTTCTTCTCCTACAACCATGCCATTCTTTGTATATTAATTTTATTTAAATTAACTGCACAATCCTTTATGCTAATTAAAAAGCTCTAGTAACTGCATCTTGCATTTTATTTTCTTATGATTAAATAAATTTTAGAGTGCTCCAAGAATAGTAACAATACTCAACCTAGAGATACGAGAAGAAAACAAAAATAAATAAAAATAAAAATTTGAATCTAAAAAAAATATTTTTTAATCATTCGTGAAGTATTTTTAGTGTTAATAATTGAATTTAAATCTTTAAAAATAATACAAAACAAATTAGAGACCAACCCATTTGATTTAAGAGAAGAAATTTAATGTTAAAATTATATTTTTATAATTACTTATCTACACATCTCTTTTATTGAGAAATCTTTAAAGAAATAACATAACAATAATGGTAGTAAAATAAAAACATAAAATAAATTGAATTTTATTTCTCCCCAAATATCTTTTGAATATTTGAATTCAACT
>NW_011502838.1:1042-15949 GCF_000495115.2 Populus euphratica | reverse complement strand
TCTTTCTGCTTTTGTTGTTTTGGCCTTTTAATTGTAAAAGGCCAAAACGACGTCGTTTTGGGCATGAGAATATAAAAAACAATAAACCCAGGTCTCAGCCAGGTTTGGCCGGGCCGTCCGGGTCCCGGGTTGACCCTCCTGGTCGACCGAGTCTGGCCGGGCCAATTCCCAGCCTGTTTTTTGCTTAGACCCGGCTGGCCCACGGGCTTGGGTCTGCCGGGTCCCGGGTTGACCCGTCGGGCCAAGCCGGATCTTAAAACTATGGTATTTATAACCTAGCAAACAACAAACAAGTGACCGGCCGAAGCAATCCACAGGCTGGGAATCAGATACCTTCCATGACTCCACCAGCCCCAGCAGACAACACTGGACTTAGTATCTATTAACTATCAATCAAGCATCAATAAAAGCTCTTTCAAACCCATCAGACATTTAAAGTCAGCATAAATCCCAAAGAAGCCAGACAAGATCAGGGACCAATATTAACCCAACAAAGGTTATGAAGCAAATAACATGACTCAAAGCAATTTGCAACAACTTCCATAGAAGAAACAACAGCATAAACAACCTGCAATAGAAGCAAGAAGAACAAGCCAGCAACCAGCAAGTCCACTCAATAAAATTAATGGCAACAACAAGGAAGAGCCAGCATCAACCCCATTATTAGTTGAGCAACAAACATGGTTGGAATCTAAGCAACAAACATGCATTCTAGTTGCAGCAATAGGAGAACTTGAAGAGCTTGGGATCTGAGGCAGGTGTGCTGCTGGTAAGAATTACTAGCATGCACATCCAGCAGCAAACAAGTCCACCAAGCATCCCATAACCCAGCCAACCAGCAACAAACATAGAGAACAACAGCAGACGAAGCAACCAGAACCATGGTCCACTCAGCAAACCATCAACAAAATTCAACATACCAGCATTTAGACTTATCTATGAGGTTCTTAGCCTCATATTGTTTCAGAGGACTATTAAGCGCTCAGACATTCCAACTGTATATCCACAACAATTGATCGAAGGGGTAGGAGGTCCCCTACCACTTCCAGGTGTTTTGTTGTTAAGTCTCTCTCTCTCTCTTATCAAATGTAAGAAATTTTATAGATCAAATAAAAATAAGGCTGGAGACCAGCTAGTCGAAATATACAGATATGTACAAAAAAAAGGCTAGGGAACAAACTCCCTCAGAAAAAGCACAAACTACACCTTAACGGCTTCACAAAGCAGAGCATCTTTGCTGCCAAAACAGGACAAATCATACAAACAAACATAAACAGAAGAGGACCAACTACTGTAGCAGCAGGCAAGCAACCAGCCACAAGATAGGCCACAGGCGGAGGAGGACCGCTCTAGCAGCAGGAAACACCAGCAGCAAGAACAACAATGTAACCTTGCCAGCAGAATACAGAAAGCATCCAGCAGCAGACAGGCCAGACATAGGCAAAAGCCACTCTAGCAGCAGGGAGCACCAGCATCAATAAATAAAGAGCTATGTAGAACAGAAGCAACATCAGCCACTCTAGCAGCATGCAAGCAATCGAGCTGTACCAGCAAAACAAGGCCACACAGACAACAAGAAGAACAAGCTAACATCTACCACTGATACAACAGGAGACACCAGCTACACAGCAGCAAGCGAACCCCAGCTCAAAAGACAGAGGAAAGCAGGCAGCAGGGAACACCAGCAACAAGAACAAGGGTAGAAAGCAGGCCTGCAACAGCAGCAAACCGGAGCCAGCAAACCCAGCAAAAAGAGCTGAACCAACCTAAGAAAGGCTGGAAACAGCCTAAGACAGGCAGAAGGCATACACAAGAACCAGCTGGAGACAACTTGATCAGCACAGGATCAAGGACAACACTGTAAAATATAACATCCAAAGAAAAATATAGATACCACAAGAAAGTACAGAATAAGTTAACAGAGGGAACATGCTCCCTTGACAAATGGCAGATCCACATATACAAATTACAGAAAGTAAAATAAAAATAAGAAGCTAATAAATCAAAGAGAGGAAGAAGCTGTTGAATCATCATTGCTGTCCTGGAGCCTCGAATCGGCCATAGGTGAACTCTTGGTGAAAGAACTGCCTACTCTATCCTGCCTATGGTGGCAGTAACAACAACTCTACTACGAGTTAAGTATTGCCTTCTGGGAGGCTCCACATCTGCAACAACATTAGGCAAGCTCCACATATGCAACAACATTAGGCAAAGGGTCATCAGTTACATGCACAATATTTGGAGTAGCACAGGGCATAGCACCAGGAGGAGGGGAAGCAGGATCCACAGGCCCAGCTTCAGCAAATTTAGTCCTCTTTCGCCCAGAAGTTGCGGTCCGTCTATCCACCGCCACCGCTACTTCAACACACATGGGGTCCAGGCTTGGCTCACCATGAGATCGTCCACTGTATGCCTGTTGTTTCTCCATAGCAGCAGTTTCAGCAGGGGGGCTGGAACAGCCAGGACGATTAGTAGCTTCTTGAGTGCGTTTCTTACGCTTATGGATAGTAGTTTTGGTGCATATAGAAGTCGTATGCCCAAGAACCTGTCACTGCTTATAGAAGTGGGGGAGAGATTCATACACCACCTGTTGTGATAGAGGCATACCATTGGGTAGAACAAGATTTATAGAGGCAGGCAAATCAGCCAGTAAGTCAACTTCTATTAGTACTCTGGCATAGGATAGCCGAGTCATCCCGCCAACAAGATGGGCATTAGAAGAATGTCTAGACTTGGTACTGTCTTAAGAGGCTTCATCCCGCCAATGAGGGTCAAGAGAAGGTGGTAATTGAATAGTAATTGGTTATCGCTGCATGTCCCGTTTTTGGCCCTTCGCGCAAGCCCTAACACCTCGGGAAGAACCAGAAGCACCCTCAAAGGCCACTCTAACTTGGGTTGGAGGGGTGGGGACCCTGGTAGGAACCGGGGAGTCCTGCATGCCACGGAATCTGCTCTGATTTGAAGTCCTTGGTGCGCGCGAACTAGACGAAGGACGAGAGGGGTGAAGGTGATAGTCTTGCTGGGCAAACCGAAGTAGCAAAGATTTCTTCTTAGATTTGGCCATAGATAGACAAACTAGAGAGATGGGATGATAGAAATAAGAGGGAACGACTGAGCACAGTGAGCAAGAAGAGAAGACGCTGCACAATGAAAGGGGACTAACTCTCGCAGGATGGGAGCTTCTCTCACTACAGTCGGTTACTCTCTCTCTGGACTAGCTCCTTTCTTATTTTGTTAAGTCTCTTAACAACATTTCTGGTGGCCACACCTTCAGTAACCTCATCACTGACCCTTTCCTTTCTTACTTCGATATGCCCGACAACGATTTCCTAATCTTTCTTACTTCAGCACACTTTTCCCTTTTCCATTCCCTATGGAATTATCCATAGAAGGCTTTGTTGCGCGTACTGGACCAAAAGCAAACACAAATAAAATGTCTGACAGTGTCTTGAACTCCCTTGGTGCTCGATTCCCTAGCTTTAGGGGCCTTAGAACATTTGTCAGTTGTGTGGCTAAGAATTCTGCAAGTGACAGTGGAGGAATGCCCTGATGATGAGGATTTTGAAGAGGAAGCGGTTGATTATACACTCTAAGATGAAGAATTAGAAGGGGGAACACCTCATGCTAGCAGCGATGGTGTCTTCATTTCCCCTAGTGTTGGAGTTAAAAATGATGATTCAGTGGCTGCTGCTCAAGTTACTCTTCCTTATTCAGGTATTTCTAAGCCTGTAGAACCTGCTGCGGGGAAATGGAGAGACATGTTCTCCTCCAACCGTAACACAGCTAATTGTCCCACAATTGTTCATTTTTCTGATTCCAGTAATGCTGAGAATTATACCTTGTTAGATGGTGACTTAGACAATAACTGTGATGTTTGGAAGTTATGTGTTGTGGCCAATGTGGCGGGGAAATTTCCTGGGTTCAAAGCTCTGACTAGTATGATAGGAAACACCTGGAAATGTGATGCTTCTTTGACTATACATGATTCCGGAAGGCTGATTAACAAATTCAATAATGAGGATGATAAGCTTTTTGTTTTATCTGGTGGTCCTTGTTTGGTATATGGGAGACCTTTGGTGTTGAAGTCTATGCCTGAATATTTTGATTTTGCTTCTAATGAGATGACCAGGTACCTGTTTGGATAAAATTTCCAAACCTGCCTTTCAAATGCTGGTCCTTAATATATTTATCAAAGATTGCTAGTGTTATTGGAAAAACTCTTTAATGTGGTAAGTTAACTTCTACGACGTCAAGGCTCTCCTATGCTAGAGTATTGGTTGAGCTAGACCTGCTTGGTAACCTGATTTATTCCATTAATGTCATTCTGCCTAATGGTGATACTCATGTACAATCGGTTCATTATGAAAACCTGTCCAAATTCTGCAAGCATATTATTATTATTAACATTATTATTGTATTATTAGAAATATTATCGTCACTATCATTACAACTATTATAATTATCATTATTAGTATTATTATTATCATTATTATTGTTGTTGTTGTTGTAACAAAAATCATAAACTTGATTTTAAAAATAAAATAAAAAATCACAAAAACTTTGACAAAAAAACAAAGAAAAAAATAAAAAAAATAAAAAAAAATGGTCCAAACTAAAATTAATATTATTATTATTGAAAAAAATCATAAAATTAATTGAAGGATAAAATTAAAAACTATAAAATCTTTAAAAAAAAAAACAAGAAAAAAAATAAGAAATTAAAAGTAGAATGACCAAATTAAAAAACATTATATATACAAATTAAAATTGAAGGATTAAATTGAAAATAAATAAAACTTTAACAACAGATAAAAGGACCAAAATCAAAACTAAAAGGATGGATTCTACAAAACTTATAATAATGAGGGTTGCATTTAGTTTGTTTTTCATAAGAGAGAAATGAAAGGAAAAAAAAAAAGTTATCAACTGACCACTTTTACATGACACGCATCACCTAATAAAGAGAAGGACATGACGAAGAATAAAGTGAGACAACGAAAACATATTTTTAACCACTAAGAGACATCGTATATGCCACCCAAAATATGCAACGCTTCCCATATGCTATAGCCTTTTTAATTTTAAAAATAATTATTAAATAATAAATTACATTATCACCCTTGACCAAACTAACAATTACAAAAAAATTAATATGAAAAGATGCTAATACCTCTATGTTAATGGTTAATTTTTTTAACCCCAGGGTCAAATATGTAATTTTACTTTATATCAAAAAAAGTGAAATGCCTAATAAGACCTTTGAGTAGAGTTAAATGTTTTTTTTAAGGGTATCAAAGTCATTTTCCTATGCAAAAGCAAGCCTGAAAAATTCTTAAATGATAAATGATCTAAAGAAAAATATCATTTTACCCCTAAAAGACAGTAATATAAGAGTTTTTTCATGGTGCAAAATCATTATTTTATTATTACAATCCACAATAAACAAAGGCATATATAGAATGATTATCCCACATATTTTAACCTTTTTTGTTAATACCTCTTTAGAAAACTTGAAATAATATCCAAATTTGGTTTGGAATTCATAATATTGTTAGTATATACTAGCTATTTGACTTATGCTTTGCCACGAGTTAGATAATTTTTTTTTAAAAAAAGAAATATAAGTAGGTTTTTTAAATTTAAAAAAAGAAAAGAAATATAAGTAGGTTTTTTAAATTGTTTTTTTAAGAAACCTTAATAATAAATAAATAAAACCTATAGATACATTTAATTAAATAAATTGAAAACTATTTATGTTAATAAATGCAAAGAAGTGTTAACGCGTTTATTTAATTCAAGTTAAACACTTTTTTTCCAATAAAAAAAATAAATGTATAGGTGATGCTAATACTTTTTTTAACATTAAGGAAAAAAAATTATGAATAAAAAAATAGATGATTATATATAACAAAATACAATGAGTATTATATGTCTACACGCCATATGCTTATATAGTTAGAATTTAATGACTTTCTCTCTCATCTTTTTAACACAATGATTCAAAAAAAAAAATTCCTATCAATAATGAATTTAAAAAATCTATAGGAACGAAAAATGTATAATTGAGAAAGTAGGACCACAATTAATTTTTTACGTAAACTTTAAAACTACCTCCTATTTTTTTCATCTTCTTCACTTTGGTCTTATCTTTTGGTTTTATTATCCCTCAGCAATCTTACTAAAATTGGCCCTCAATTTGGTCCTGGAAGAGCAAAAAATCTTTTTAAAAAAAAACAAAGTGTTGAGTCCATAGTGTTTTGTATGAGGATTTACAGTGCAAGTTTGCAAAGTGAAATCCCCCATGTGTTTTAGAATGTTGTTAATTGTTAAAAAATGTTTTAAGAGAGCAACTGTAGTTTTTACCTTGCTTAAATTTCATTTATCAACACAAATTTGGAAAATAATAATCATTTAATAAACTATAAAACATTGTTCATGTAACTTTTCACAATGTTTCACCGTTAAAAGAACGCATGTAGTGACCAGAGAGCTTGAAAGAAAATTAGGAAAATAAAGCAATCCTACAAAAAAATAAAATAAAATAATAAACACTACAAAAAATAAAATAAAATAATAAACACTATTCACTTGTTTTAAGAATTTAAAAATTACCAATACGTTCAAATTTTAATGACAAGAAGAATTAAGTTATATCAACTTCAAATATACGTTTAAATTTTTAGTTTTTTAATAAATAAAGTTCTATTACTTTTCATGCTTTCTAAAGTACCCTTTAAAATAAGAAAAAGTATATTTGAAGAGCACCTAACAAACATGCCAACAACTAATAGAGTGAAATAAGACTTGATACTAAAAAAGAAATTAATAACTTAAATAGATAAAATCAAAAAGGAGAAACTCAAATTAAAAAAAATTGATAAAAGGTTGGCACATATATCTGATTTTCTATTAGGTTCCATCTTTTACTATTTATCATTAATTATGATATTTTTAGCAAAACAATTGTTTTAATTTCAAGCTACCCTACCCGTTTATCCAAATTCTCATATTTTAATTTTGATGATTAAACTTTCTGATTCTTTTCTTATATCTAGCAAATTGTTTTAGATTACTTTTTTTTTATATTAAATATGTTTTTGCTTCAACTTTTAATATTTTGTTAATATAAAAATTAAGTTTTATAATTATTTTTAATTATATTATTTTATTCTTATAATTCAGCTTACAAGGTTTGACAATCATGCTATGATTTTATTGTGTTTAATTTTTTTTTGTAGTTTTTTTTATTAGTTTTTTTTATTTTTTATTTTTAATTGTTAGCAATTGAACATTATTATTATTTTTTATAAGTTTATCACAATTTTATAAACCAAGTTATGAGTTTGCTATGCTAATTTAATTGATTTAGGTTAGTTTTTTTTTATTATGATTAAAATGTTTTTTAATTTTTAATTTAGTATTGAATTGTCTTGAAATTAAGTTTAATATATTTTTTTAGTTGATGTTCTTGGTTATCATGGTTATTTTTTTAATTTTTAATTTAGTTATTGATATCATTATTTTTTAATTATATAATTAAATAAAATAATTTTATTAGATCAAAAAATGCATAATGCACATTATTTTATTTTTTAATAACAGCTAATAATATTTTTATATAAAAAATATGAGCCTGCCATAGCAAAATAGCCACCTATATACTTATTATAGTATTTGCATCATTATTAATTGTGTTTTCAAATCAATTCTTTCTGTTATCATTTTGTTTTCCTTGATGTGAAATATTCCCTATTTTTTATTACTTTTATTTGGGTTAACAAAGAAAAAACAAAGGTTTTTCTCACCTTTCCTATATATATATATATATATATATAGATAACTGAACTAGTGTAAAAATTGACAGAAAAAGAAAAAGACATTATAGACCCAGTAGCAGTTCTCTTTATCCTTTCATAAAAACCAGAGTCATCAGGTGGACAGCAAATATCACTTAACATGGTGGTTTTGGGTTCAATTCGTGCTCCCTCCGCTCTCGTTCCACTCCAAAAGATGATCGTTTCTTCTTCAGATAATGAGAGCCTAGTTCTTGGAAGACGAAGAACCATAGCCTTTGGTTACAGCGTTGTAGTACTGGCTTCCCTGCTCAACTTGCACATTCCCAATTCAAACCCTCCTTTGCTTCACTCTGCTTTTGCCCAACAACAAGATGAACTTCAGCAACAAGAGGATAGAGTCGCTCACCTCTTCCAGGTTCCTCTCCCTCCCCACCCATTTAGCTTTTGACTTAAATCATTGAGTAGGAGATTATTTTTGTTGTCGATGTGCTAATTAATGACCTACTTAACTTCTTGGCTGACTGTCCATCAACAATGTGGTCACGGAGTTGTATGAGAAATATTTGCATCGCATGACTTGAATTTTTCATTCATTGTTGGAGTCATTAGTTGTTTATGTTCATGCTAGTGACATTTTGTAAAATGTATTATGTAGGAATCCTCACCATCAGTTGTTTTTATCAAGGACATCGAGTTAGCTAAAGTTCCTAACAGGCCTGAAGATCGGTTTATGCTTACAGAGGATGAAAATGCCAAAGTCGAAGGAACAGGTTCGGGCTTCATCTGGGATAAGTTTGGTCACATTGTATGTATGCATTTATTCCCTTTTTATGTTATTAACTCTAAAACTTGTCTGTGGCTATTACATGTGGTCTCTTCCTGGTTTACATGTAAATGAAATGATTAAAAAAGAAACTGCTTTGCCGATCAATACAAATTAGAAACTATTATCAGTATGTTTTACGGTGTCTATCCATCTTTTTCATCTTCGGAAATATTTAATCTTACACATGCTTGGATTGTGCTGAAAATCACACTTTGATTAAAACCTTATCCAATCCTCTGAACATTCTTCTTGGCTCGATGAAGTTATTTCTTTTAGATCACAGGTATTGATCAGGATATGCCTGAAAAATGTTGTTCTCATCTGTTACAGGTAACAAATTATCATGTTGTAGCTAAATTGGCAACAGATAGAAGCGGATTACAGTGTTGTAAGGTCTTCTTCGTTTTTAGTAATATGCATTTCTGTAATTGTAGCTTACCTTTTCTTTCCCTTTAATTTTTTGATAATTCAGCTGAAATACTTTTCCTGAGAGGTCAAGTGCAGTGTCCACCATCTGAATTAAATTGTTCCTGGTCTCTTATCCTACAGGTATTTCTAGTTGATGCTGGAGGCAATAGCTTGTACAGGGAAGGCAAGATAATTGGTTTTGATCCATCTTATGATCTGGCTGTCCTTAAGGTATCAGATCGAACTTTGGTGCAGTGTATTTTAAACCTGTTCTTGATATATGCAGAGTACATTTTGTTACCATGATGAAATCATTAGAAAAGTTGCAATCGAGCAAGCAATGTCAGGGAAAGTTGCATAAGCTAACTTATGATCTAGGGTCCACTTGATGTCACTATGAATATATAACATATTTCGTCTCATTCAGAAAATTCTGAATACCACATGCAATTGCCCTATCATGCTCTGATTCTGTATTTTGAGAATGCTCTTTGCCTAACCCTTCTTTTTGGTCGTCATAAAAAAATGAGTATATTTTGTTTTTCTATTTATTATTATTTCTAAGTAAATCTTCTTATTCTACTGTCACCTGCAGGTCGATGTTGAAGGATACGAATTGAAGCCAGCTACTCTTGGTACTTCTAGGGAATTACATGTGGGTCAAAGTTGTTTTGCCATTGGGAATCCTTATGGATATGAAAACACTCTAACAACAGGGGTAACTCCTTCATTAACATGTCTGTTATATAGATATTCTTAGGACAATGGTCAGTATCTAGTTGTAAGTTCCATGACTGTAAGCAAACATCAAATAGAAACATCCAGGCCCTTTTCATTGCAGATCAACTTTTCTATTTAGGGCATTCAAGAAGAGTAATAGTTGTTCACCTTTTCCTTTTGTGCTTGCTAAGCTATAGTCTGATGCCTTCTCTGGAGTTATTATTTAGATTACTAAATGTAGCATGTCATTTGGAACACATATGACAAGATATTTATCGCTGGAAATTAACCAAATAAATAATCAAAAGCATGATAATATGATATCGAGTTTCAATGATGCAGGTGGTCAGCGGCTTGGGTAGAGAAATCCCTTCGCCAAATGGAAAGGCCATTCGTGGAGCTATTCAAACAGATGCAGATATTAATGCAGGTATCTTAAATTTCTTTAAATTAAACATTTTGAAATTATCCTGGTTTTAAGTTTCTAGCTCATTTATTTAAATATTTTTTTCATTACTAATTAGTAAAATGAGAGCAGGCAACTAATTCAAGGGGGCAAAATTTGGCTTCTCTTGAGTAGCCTCTATGAGACTTAGCTTTCATTCACTACTACTTAAACTTGCTGGCTCTTAGACTTCATTAAATAGTGTTGTGGTATTGACTTCACACTGGAAATATGTGAGGTTTTTCAATCTATTTTTCTGTTTACATACTTTTATTATAATCATTGGCCATATCTTCCACTTCTAATCTTTTCCGCATATACAGGGAATTCAGGTGGACCATTGATTGATTCATATGGACATGTGATTGGAGTCAACACAGCAACCTTCACCCGGAAAGGTAAAATATGCTTTTCAGTTCTTTTGTTTCTCTTCCCTCAACCTTTTGAGGGACTCTTTAATAATAAATATTGCTTTTCATATATCTTAAATATGTAAATGGATCAGCGTGGACTAGGACAAGCTGATTTAAAAAGGTTGTCAAGGTTGTCTTTTGTGACATCCAAAATTGTACGGTTCTTTAGTAGTTTCAGCAAAATCATATCTTCTCAACCCAAAGTAAAATAAAGAAAGAAAACCATGCTAACATTTTGTATGTATTAAGGCATTTGTAGACTCAATGATAGTTGTTTTGAGCTTGTTTGTTTCTCAAATCTGCTAATGCTATCTCTGAATTGAGAAGTTCTTGGAAGATTAAGAAAACAGGGGGAAGAACTACCTTTTAAGAGTGTTCTTAATTCCTGTAAGAATTGCTTGTTATAAACTGGGGAGTAGGCTCTTTATCTCCAAATGATGATGTGCGTGGTTGTATTATTATTGCTGAAAGTAAATTTTTTCTAGCCATTGAGGTAGTCTGTTAGGATGATGCTTTTCTCGATTGCATGTGAAACAATAGTAGCTGAGTGGAACATCTGAACTGCATGTTGAAACAATAAGAACTGGGCGCATCATCTGATTCTTTTTAGAATGACAATGTCCTTAACCGTATAGCAAACTGATATGGCAGTAAAAAGAAAAAAAGAATGGCAGTGCCATCATGGATTGTATAATAGGAGAACTGAATTCTTTCTGTTCAAAGTGCATAATATATAATCCAGGTTTCACATTCATTGCAGGGACAGGGGCATCTTCTGGGGTGAATTTTGCAATACCAATCGACACGGTTGTGCAATATGTACCAATTCTTATTGTTTATGGAACTCCTTTTAAAGATGGGTTTTGATCTTGTTTATCTTTTGTACTTGAGAAAGACTTGGGAGTGTAAATACTGCGACTTGCAAGGTCATCGCTATGCAGGCAATTCCAAGCATGTGGTCAGTGTACTTTTTGGGTTTTTTTCATATGGTATATAAAACTATCTTTTTCCTCTTTGTATTGTTGACGGATTTTCTGCACTTGGCATCCACCATTTCAGTCTTGCCTTGTGAAGTGGGGAACTAGATTGTGGAATTGCAGATTTTATAACTCGACATGAGACATCCTGACTGCTGGACAACAGCAGATTTCATCAGTGTTAGAATGACTCATGGTATAAAAAAACTGTATGCTCATAAAATCAAGCAATCTTAAATTTGCTGTGAGTGCATTTTCCGTCTCAAATCAGTAGGAATCCCTTCTTGTAAGAAGAGCAGGTGCTAGTACAGGGGACAATTTTTGGTTTGCAGATTTATAAATTGTTCAATAGCTATAAAAACTTAGAAATCGGACATCCATTTCCTTCTTTTCCTTGGGACAGGACAAACAAGCACAAGGCAGATCACATCCATAATTTTGGTTCCAAGAATCTAATCCGCTCTTTCCCTGTCCCATATTTCTCCTCCACCATTCAAGTTCGATTAGGTACATCAAATGCAGTTCATCGGTGTTAATTATAATGGGGATGAAAAGGGGTGGGTTTCATAGCTCTATCCTCTTCTTCTTCTATGATGGTTACTTCAAGCAGATGCTGGATTCATGAACCTCCTGCGCTTTTGATTCATGTTTAATTACCTGCTCTCAAAGGCCTCGGCCACCAAATTCAATTCAATCTATTTTGAACATCATAAATAGAACCCACATAAAACAAACAAGAACAATCACAAACAAACAACGAACCCAGTAAAATTCAAATTCACAAGCTGCTCTTTTGCATTGTTAAAATAACAAGTAGGAAGATTTATTGAAACTTCAGGAAGGAGAGTTGGTTTACAATACAGAAATTGATTAATATATATAACCGCTAATCAGTTATCTTATAAATGATATTGATTTTGTTAATGGAAACATATTTTTTTTAATAAAAATTTTATTTATTTTTTATATTAATTAAATGTTTTATTAATAAATATAATATTTGATTAATGAATCAAAGATAAAGTCCTTCAGACAAAATTATTTTTAAAATAAAATTATAAAGTCATTATAATTATAAAATTTATATTACAACAAATCATTGTTATTAAATATTTATAGTCAATGTTCTAATATATGAAGGATACCTATAACTAATATATAGATACTCATTGGATAACATGTACTATGAAGCCTTATATTTAGGATACAAATTAACATATTCAAAATAATAAATAACATGAAACCAGGGAATTTTATATATATATATATATATATATATATATATATTTCAACTAAAATTTCAGTAAAATTTCCCTAATGTTTTCAAATGTCAACATTATTATTTACCTATACAAGTCCTAATTTTATATCAATATCATTTCAATATACAAAAAGATCAAAATAGACTACATCTGTTCTTTTAGTTTTTCCTTATTACATTCCACATAATGATTTTCATATAATCATTTTATAAACTTAACATAAACAATTTATAAAAGATTAACACACTAAATTCCATACATTTCTATATTAGACATAAAAAGTGCAAGATTATGCAAATACCACAACAATCCAAAGAATTTAAGTTAATACATGCATATTTAATAATATATTTAACTTCATCTCAAAAGACAATACTGGAATTACATTACATAATAAATGTATTCAATTCCTAAATTTAACATTAAGGTCTATAATTATAAGTAATAATAAAAGAAGTCTACTATTCAGCTCGAACTTTTAAGGATCATGTAATCAGAATAATTACAATATAAGAAATATTATTTAACAATTTATATGTTTATTTGGAAGAATAATGATTAAAATACAAATATTATTAACAAACATTTAAGAGATTTTACATCATTAATTATCCAATAATATCTTTACTGATAATACCATTAATTATTTTATATCATTCAAATCAATTATCCCAATTATGTCATTTGGATCATGTATCACTTTTTGATGCTCTAATTTCCTTAAGGTAAATTTATTGTTTAAATCCATGGTCATTAGATAAATTGACTCTTGTAGTACCATTTAGGTATTAGTCAATATTTAAATTTCTAGTCATCAGATAAATTGACACCTTTAGTATCACTAAGATACTAATCAATATTTAATCTTTCTTTTCAATTATTCGATAATCACATCACACTTAATATATATGCATAACAAGCAATTAAATAATTTCAACTATTTAACAACTAGATCCTTGAACAACTTAAATGGAGGAATATGACACGATCAAAAGATTGATGTCTTCTTCCAAGTGAAGGAGTGTCAAAGTAATAAATAACCTGGTAAGACTGGAATCGAACCAAAAGGAGGTTAATTGTATAAATTATAAATAATAGCAATACAACAACAAAAACAAGAATAATAATAATAATAATAATAATAATAATAATAATACTAGTAGTAGTAGTAGTAATAATAATAATAATAATGCTAATAATAATAATAGAAGAAGTTAATGAGAATTTTGAGATGGAAAATCAATGTAAAGATTAAACAATGATAACAACAAATATCAAGGTTAGAGGATTCACCAATGGTATTTCAAACAAGTATAGTATAAACTCTTATTACTCAAATGAAAACCACATAGAAAGAAGGTTTCAATCAGATTATAAATTGTTAACATAATTACATTAGTTATCTTATTTAAATAATGTTAATGCTTGTAAATATTGTCAGATATTCATGATTATAACTTACATTAACAACAAATGAAATTCTTTTCATAGCACATGTGTTGGTTATACCATACGGTTTGTGCTATGAAAGTGCCAAATATTTGTTGTACAAAGTGTTATACAATATAAATCTAAATTAGTCATTTAATAAGCAAAGTATTAAAAAGTGAACAAGAGAACAAATACAAAACATGTTAATATTAAACACTAAGGTCCATGTTGAGTTTACATTGTATTTATTCTTACACCATTAGTGTAATCTTTTTACCTTGACATAATAAACTTAGCTAAACATAATGAACAAGAGAAACATAAATAAACACGATAAGAATATAAATAAGATAAAAGTTAACTTAGTAAAGGTAAAGAAATTGATTAGTACTAAAAAGTGCATTTTTATCAAGGTTTTGTATCATCATTTTGCACTTGAAGTATCAATAACTCCTTAACTAAAGTATATTTTATAATAATATATCTAATAATATAAGATACATTTAATTTGTTGTAAATGTTTATTTTAAATGCAGACCTATCACATAAATAAAAGGATTGATTGATGAATTTAAGAACTGAAATTGAAAGGACAAAGAGATGGTCAAACTTAGAAAAGAGATGTCGGT
>NW_011502838.1:0-385 GCF_000495115.2 Populus euphratica | reverse complement strand
TTTATTCTATTCTTACACGTGCATGAGAGTGTGGTCACGTACATCAAGTGGTAGACTTTGTAGGGTATCCTCATCATTTTCAGAAAATATGGCCGAAGAAGATAATCAATCACTTTATAATGAGAATAATGAGAATAACCGTGCTAGAATACTTAGAGACCACATGAATCCCACAAGAACAAGTGCACCATCATGCATAGTTTTTCCTCCCGATGCATCTCATTTTAATTTGAAGCCAGACATTATTCAATTGTTAGCCTTCTTTTTATGGCTTAGAATGGGAAAATCCATACTTGCATTTAAGAGAATTTGAGGAGGTCTACAACACATATAATGATTCAAATTGTAGCATGAACACCATCAGATTAAAGCTTTTTTCTTTTTC
>NW_011502832.1:0-16040 GCF_000495115.2 Populus euphratica | reverse complement strand
CTAGTTTTTCAACATATTTTTACCCAAAACATTTAAAAAACATTAAATTCATCAATGGCTTTAAAAACCTAAAAAACCATGTAAAAACCAAATTGAGCTTTATATGTGTTTTTTAGGCCATTTAAAGGTAGGAAAAACCCCTAAGTGGAACTTTTCTTATCATACAAAACTAGTTGAAACCAAGATCGATCGTTTTGATAACATGAATTGATGTCAATATTAATTTTATCTCTCTCCTCTCTTAAACCAAAGACTTAAAAGTTATGAAACACAATTTTCAATCAACCCAATATTGAAAGAAGATCGAAAAACAATCAATTTAGAAAAAGACTAAAAAAATCACCTGAATAAATTAGGGTTAATCCACTAAACTTATTGATATGACAAAAAGATTGATGTTTTCTCCCAAATGTAGGAGTGTCGAAGTAATAAATAACTCGATCAGACCGGGGTCGCATCATAGGAAGGTTAATTGTATAAATTATAAACAACAATTATAAACAATAACAACAATAACAATAGTAGTAGTAGTAGTAGTAGTAGTAGTAATAACAAAGAAGAAAAAGAAGTTGATGAGAACTTTGAGATGAAAAATCAATACAAGAATTAGATAATGATAACAACAAATGTCAAGGTTAGAAGATCCACTAATGGTATGTCAAACAGGTATAATATAAATTCTTATTACTCAATTAGAAACCACACACAAAGGAGGTTCCAATTAGATTATAAATTGTTAATATGATTACATTAGTTATCTTATTTGAATAATGCTAATACTTGTAAATGTTGTCAGGCATTCATGATTATAACTTATGTTAACAAAAAATCATAAGCCTGTATTTAGGATGAACATTTACCATAAATTAAAGGTACCTTACGGTATAAGACTTGTTATTATAAAACATGTTTTAGTTAAGAAGTTATTGATACTTCAAGTGCAAAATGATGATATAAAAAATTAATAAAAATACACTTTTAAGTACTAATCACTAAGTTGTGGTTGAATACGTTGCAAGAACCTAGACAAAAGCCATTCACACTTGGCTGAAATAGTAATTACCATTCCATTAAGGCATTGTAGGTCAAATTCCTTAACTAGTAACTATGAAGCATCAATCACAACACAAAATCTTATATAAGTTAGACATTTACACATTAGGGTAGTAATATCAACATGTAAAGGAATCCCTAGAGCACTAATACCATAACTTAGTCCCTTGTTAGTCTAATGACCTCTTCCCTAAAAAATCACAACTTTGATCCCTGGCCTATGCTCTTCTCAAAACCTTTCAAGACACTAACTATGCATAGAGGGTCATTATCTCTTGAAATAAACAACTCAGGAACCTTTATGGAGGAGGCTAAAAATGGGTTCATCCTTGTACCATAGAAGGAGACCCTAGTGCCAAACAATGCTCCCTAGTCTCTAGATAATGCATTTATCACTTGGCCTCCTCTAAAGCAAAATCCAATTATGCCAAGCTTCTTCGAGATTCCTGCAGCTAAAAATTCATCAACCATCCATTTTGTTGATGTATCAATGTCTTTTGCAACCCTCTATGGTTCCTGTTTTGTGATCCATTGTTCTAACAAAGTCATCAGCTGGTCTTTCATCCACTGATCCCCACGAAACAAGTCTGGAACTAGAACGTTTCAATCCAAATAAATAAACACAAGTTACAAAAGCTTCAAATAGTCAATTACAACTTGTGATGAAAATGAATTGTAATCGTGACACAGACATAGGTATGGCAATTACTAACAAATGATTGATGTCATGTTTGTGCCTATCAGAGGAAAAACAGTTGTGATCCGAGCTATTTTTTGAGGGAAGAGGCCATTGTTGCAAGGCTAATGCCTTATGTGTTATCCAATTATGATCCAAGTTATTTTTTGTTATTATAATCACTCTTACTTGTTTGTTTGAGGTCTACTTTATGGAGAAGTGTTTGATGGCCTTATCCTCTATGGTATAATGCCTAATTGCTAATTTTGTTTAGCTTGTTAGATTGTTTATTTTGTATCATGAAGCATGTTCCTTTTGCTTGTTCAAGGGAGTTTGTTCCCTTTTTTCACCAGTTTGTACATGTCTGTATTTTTTGATCTGCTAGTTTCCCAGCTTTGTTTCATTTTGATATATAAAATTACTTACATTTGATCAAAAAACAAAATTCCAATGGAACATTATGAAGCTTAACCTAAACTAGAATTCTAGACAAATCATCTTTGGATAATTGCATGTTTGGTTTCCAATATCTAAGCACCAAATGTCTATTGGACATGTGCCATGGAGCTCTGTATAAGATAGCGGTAACATGATCAACCGAGTCAAAGGTGAATAAGAAGAAATTATTATCCAATGACAAAATTTCTAATAATCCAAGTGTTCCCTAAGTTCTGTTAGTTATATAATTAACCATCGAGAATGGAAGTTTCTAACCTATAAAGTGCCCAATGAAGGTGGATTCCCAAAGGATACAACCTTCTTCGAAGACTTTAATGGGAGGACTTACTATCATACAGTCTTATTCTAGTGAGGGAGGTAAGAAAATCAAATTACATTTTGTTTGTAAAATATGGCCAACTTTCACGTTTGAGCTTACATCACCTCTAACAGCGTTTAAAAAGTTTAACTTGCAATCATTGGATTGCTTGGTGTTAAGGTCCTTACTACTGATACATTAGACATTAGGATGTAGAGAACTAACAGGTGTAGAAGACACATTGATTAGTACTTAAAAGTGCATTTTTATCAAGATTTTATATTATTATTTTGCACTTCAAGTATTAATAACTCCTTAACTAAAGCATGTTTTATAATAACATATCTAATAATAAAAGATACCTTTAATTTGTGGTAAATATTCATCTTAAATGTAGGCCTATCATATAAATGAAAGAATTGATTGATGAGTTTAAGTACTGAAATTGAAAGGACAAAGAGATGATCAAACTTAGAAAAGAGATGTTGGTGCAGTCCAAACTGAAACACTATTTGGTAATTGGGTCATATTCAGAGCTGTAGATCTCAGATTTAGGTCTACTTTATATGGATGGAAAGGTAAGACATAGGTCTACAACTTTCATATGGAGGTTTAGTTTTAAAAAGACTATTTTCAAGTCCAAATTATAGCAACAACAAAGAAGTTCAAATATGTCCTACAACTTGCACAGTGTTCAGTTTTTGGCCCATAACTACAGTTATAGAAGTCCAAATAACCTCAATTGTTTTTTTTTTCTAGAAAGCTGAGATAATTTCTTAAAACTTTCATGAGTTTAAGTAGTTCCAATTCTGACATTATCAATGACGTTTTGGGAAGACAAGAAAAGATAAGGATTGTCACCAAGTCAAGAGTTGGCCACCCACTCATCAATTAGTCATCAAATCAATAGTTTTCAATTTTGGCCTATAAAAGGGTCAAGAGTTGGCCACCCACTCATCAATTAGTCATCAAATCAATATTTTCCAATTTTGGCTTATAAACAGAGGTATTTGCCATGTATTTAGGTATCTTGGTCTCCAGATGAAGATTATGCTTTTGCTTTCTCTCCTTGCATTTTTCGTAATGTTTATGCTTTACTTTCATTAATATCAAGTTTATGCCTTTCATTTCCTTTCATTTATTTAGTTAACTTTTATCTTATTTATGTTCTTATTTTGTTTATTTATTTTTCTTTCTTTCATTATGTTTAGCTAAGTTTATTATGTCAAGGTGAATAGGTTACACTAATGGGTGAGAATAAGTATAATGTAAACTTAATCATGAATGCCTGACGACATTTACGAGTATTATCCTTAATTAAATAAGATAACTAATATAATCATGTTAACAATTTAAAATCGGATTGGAACCTCTTTTGTGTGTAGTTTCCCATTGAATAATAAGAGTTTACACTATACTTATTCTCACCCATTAGTGTAACCTATTCACCTTGACATAATAAGCTTAGTAACACATAATGATAGAAAGCAAAATAGATACTGTATGGTATAGCCAACACCTGAGCTATGAAAGGAACTTGATTTGTTGTTAACATAAGTGCTAATCATGAATGCCTGACAACATTTACGAGTATTATCATTAATTAAATAAGATAACTAATATAATCATGTTAACAATTTAAAATCTGATTGGAACCTCTTTTGTGTGTAGTTTCCAATTGAATAATAAGAGTTTACACTATACTTGTTTGACATACCATTAGTGGATCCTCTAACCTTGACATTTGTTGTTATCCTTACGTTAATCTTCTATCTCAAAGTTCTAATCAACTTCTTCTTCTTTTCTTTATTATTATTAGTACTACCACTACTACTACTACTACTACTACTACTATTACTATTACTATTACTATTACCATTACTACTACTGCTACTACTATTATTGTTATTATTCTTACTGTTGTTGTTGTTGTTGTTGTTGTTGTATTATTGTTATCTATAATATATACAATTAACTTCCCTGTAGTTCGACCGCAGTTTTGCCGAGTTATTTATTACTTTGACGCTCCTACACTTGGGAGAAGACATCAATCTTTTGGTTGTGTCACACACTTTGCAAGGGATTTGTCCTATAAAATACAAAATTTGAACATGACAATATTGGCTACAATAAGACAGCTGGCATATTTCCTACTTTGACTTGAAAAAAGGAGTGGACTGCTTGCTTACCTAGCTGTTGTTTTAAATACCATACGACTAGTATTAGTTGCTTGCCCTTGACTTGCCCCATCATACCTAAAAGGCATTTTAGTTCCTCTACATTCATTTAGCTCAACAATACTTTCAAAACTCATCAACTAAATGAGACCTTCAATAGCATTGTTGTTCTCATCAAAATGAGAAAATATGGCACCATGGCCATACAACATCTTTTGGAGTTGTATTCTCAAGTTGTGTTTAGCCAAAAGTTGACCATCCTTCTTTATGTTAATTGCTTGTTCGTGAAGAATATAAGAGTTATTTAATGGGTCACTGTGGGGTTGTGAAAACTTTGGATGTATTGCATAGGTATTTTTATTGGCTAAAGATGAAAAAGGAGGTGTAACGAATCTATGTATAGTGAATTGCATGTAGAAAGGAAAAATCTATATAACCCGCATGGACTATATATACCATTATTTGTGCCTACTGAACCTTAGGTAGATATCTCTATGGATAATAATTCTGAATTTTTCAGTTTTAACATGTGAGAGAGATTATTGTATTTTTTGGTTCTTGAATGAATTGAATCTAACTTATCAAAGATTAACTGATTTCATGGCGTCATTCAGCTTCATTCTAATAGTGTTGGTACCTTAGGATATGTTTTCATTATGTCACACTCCTATCAGACCACTTTCAGCTTTTCGCAATCAAATCTCAATCTTAACTATGGGTTGCGTGACCACTTGATCACGAGGTCCGTATTAGTTGATATCAGACCTAAGCTCCGATAATAGGTCATATCTTTATGAAAATTTTGTTTTCCTAGTGTTTTATTAAGATTTCGGTGTTTGGGTTAATCTTTTTTTTCTTCTTTATGTCTGCGACATACTAGTTAAAAATTTTAATATTTTGTTTTGTTATTGTTTTAACATATTAATAGCATAAAAGTAAAATAAAAAAGAAGAAGAAAGAGACCTTATTTAAAGTTTGTTGCAATTTTGCCGTAAAAACATAACTCATAGAGAACCTTAAGTAAGACAACTCAGAATTAATTAACATTTCATATATTTACTATTGGAGGTGAGATTGCATTATATATTAAATTTTGGCTTATTTTAATATAGTTTTCTTCAGGTTTCACTTTGGGGTTTAATTATGCCGTAAACTGATAACACACGGGCTTTGATACCTTGCCATAAGATAACGACCTATAAACTAAGAGTTGTAGTTTATTGGATATTAGGATACTTTAATTTAAGGTTATTTCGATATCATTAGGTCTTTTTTGAATTCTTGTGTTTTAAAATTATGTAACAAGTCAAATTTGCGTTAAGTTCCAAAATGTGTTTGTCTACTGATTGTTTTGACCAAATCATTTTTTTTTATTATATTGGGGTTATTTAGGAGTCAAATAAGTTTCTTCATTAGTTTTCATTTATGTTTTATTTCTTGTCTTTGTTTTGTCCATAATTTGTATGAATTTGCATTGCTGCTCACAAAATCATAGTTGTAGTTTAATTTTGCTTTTTTTTTTTTAGTTTATTTATTGATTATTGAGTCTATATTCACAATTTGAATATGTTGCAAAGGCCTTTGACTTTGATTAGTTAGATTTTCAGTTTTAAAAAAACCAAAAGAAAACAAGTTGTAAGGTTAAAAGTGTAATGAGTTTTGAGTGTGACATGAATACACACACACACACACACACACACACCACTAACCAATTCATGTCAGAATAAAATAAAACACTACCCCCTCATGTGGGTGATGTAAAGTTTCAAATTTATGCCACGACAAATATTATAAAGAGGGTGAATTTTATGAAGGGGAATGTGTGTGATAGGCTTGAGAAGGTGGACAAACATGATAGTGAAGCTGATACAAGTACCTATGATATGAGGAAGGTTAAGGTTAATTTGAAATCGAACTGGTAGCAGGGTCAAAAGGTTAATATGGGTTGATCAAAGGAGATTCAATAAGGAAAAGAAACGGAGGTTACGAGTTTTAAATATTTATGATCATAATGCTTATATAAGGTTAGATAAAAAGCACGAGGCTGAAAGAATTGCAAAGATTTATAAAGAAACAAATAAAGAACTTAAAGAATGGAGAGCTTTAGTTTAGCGCCAAAAGGATGGAAAATAAAAGAGGGTAGCAATGATAATCATTCAAAAATATATACGCAAATGGATGGCAAGATGTATTTTTTTTTTAAATTATTATGGGTTACAACTTTCATATAATGTTGTTGGATTGTTGGATGCAAATGCGTGCAAGAAAAGAATTCCAAAGGCTTCATCAAGAAGCTAAGAAATTTTCTGTTAAACTTGTTGGTGATTCAAGGATGAATCATTTTGAAGAGAGGGAATGATACGATTCAAGCAAGGTCAAATTTAGATTGTGACATAAAATTTCCTACCATTTATTTTTATGCTATTTGATTAGTACTTAAAAGTGCATTTTTATCACGGTTTTATATCATCATTTTGCACTCGAAGTATCAATAACTCCTTAACTAAAGTGTATTTTATAATAACGTATCTAATAATATAAGATACCTTTAATTTATGGTAAATATTCATTTTAAATGCAGGCCTATCACATAAATAAAAGGATTGATTGATGAATTTAAGAACTGAAATTAAAAGGACAAAGAGATGGCCAAACTTAGAAAAGAGATGTCGGTGCAATCCAAACCGGAATACTGTTCGGTAATTGGGTCATATGTGGAGCTGTAGATCTCAGATTTAGGTCTACTTTATATGGATGGAAAGGTAAGACATAGGCCTACAACTTTCATATGGAGCCCAAGATCTAAAAAGGCCATTTTCAAGTCCAAATTGTTGTAACAACAAAGAAGCCCTAATCTGTCCTCCAACCCGAGCACTGTTCAGTATTTTAGCCATATCTGGAGTTCTAGAAGTCGAAATGAACTGAAGTTTTTACAAAAGAATGCTGAGATAATTTTATACAACTTTCATGTTTTTAAGTGGCTCCAATTTTGACGTTATCAATGATGTTTTGGGCAGACAAGAGAAGATAAGGATTGTCACCAAGTCAAGAGTTGGTCACCCACTCATCAATTAGTCATCAAATCAATAGTTCCCAATTTTGGCTATAAAAGGAGGCATTTGCCATGCATTTAGGTATCTTGGTTTCCAGATCAAGATCTTGTTTTCTCTCTTTGTATTTTTTGTAATGTTTATGCTTTGCTTTCATTAATATCAAGTTTATGCCTTTCATTTCCTTTCCTTTACTTAGTTAACTCTTATCTTATTTATGTTCTTATTTTGTTTATTTATTTTCCTTTCTATCATTATGTGTAACTAAGCTTATTATGTCAAGGTGAAAAGGTTACACTAATGGTGTAAGAATAAGTATAGTGTAAACTTAATATGGACTTTAATGTTTGATACTAACATGTTTTGTATTTGTTAGCTTGTTCACTCTTTAATACTTTACTTGTTAAATGACTAGTCTTGATTTATGTTATATAACAATTGGTACAACAAATGTTTGGCGCTTTCATAGCCCATACTGTATGGTATAACCGACACCTGAGTTATGAAAGGAACTTGATTTGTTGTTAACATAAGTTATAATCATGAATGCTTGACGAGATTTACAAGTATTAGCATTAATCGAATAAGATGACTAATTTAATCATGTTAAAAATATATAATCTGATTGGAACCTCCTTTGTATGTGGTTTCCAATTGAATAATAAGAATTTATACTATACTTGTTTGACATACCATTAGTGGATCCTCTAACCTTGACATTTGTTATTATCATTGTTTAATCCTCACATTAATATTCCATCTCCAAGTTCTCATCTTCTTCTTCTTCTCTTTCTTTATTATTATTATTATTATTATTACTATTATTATTATTATTATTGTAGTTGTTGTTGTTATTGTTATTATTGTTGTTATTGCTATTGTTGTTGTTTATAATTGTTGTTTATAATTTGGACAATTAACCTTCCTGTGGTTCGACCCCGGTCTTGCCGTGTCAAGTTTTTGACGCCATTGTCGGGGAGTTAAGTTTTGTATAAATTATAGTATTTATTTTATTTTTCTTTTCACTTTTCTTGTATATAACTTTGTTTCTTTTCTCTTGTTTCTTCTTCTTTTGTTTTCTTCTTCCTTTTATTCTATTCCTACACGTGCATGAGAGTGTGGTCACGAACATCAAGTGGTAGACTTTGTAGGATATCATCATCATTTTCAGAAAATATGGCCGAAGAAAATAATCAATCACTTCATAATGAGAATAATGAGAATAATCGTGCTAGAACACTTAGAGACTATATGAATCCCACAAGAACAAGTGTACCATCATGCATAGTTTTTCCTCCTGATGCATCTCATTTTAATTTTAAACCAGACATTATTCAACTTTTACCTTCTTTTCATAGCTTAGAATTGGAAAATCTATACTTGCATTTAAGGGAATTTGAGGAGGTTTGGAACACATATAATGATTCAAATTGTAGCATGAACACCATCAGATTAAAGCTTTTTCCTTTTTCATTAAAAGATAAAGCTAAAACATGGCTACAAAATTTAAGACCAGGATCCATTCGTGCTTAGGATGAAATGCAACAACAGTTTTTAAAGAAGTTTTTCCCATCTCATAGAACAAACTCTTTCAAAAGACAAATCACCATTTTCACTCAAAAACCAGGAGAAACATTTTACCAATGTTGGGATAGGTATCGAGACTTGCTTAGTACTTGCCCTCATCATGGTTTTGAAACATGGAGATTGGTTTCATATTTTTATGAAGGGTTAACACCTAGAGATAGGTAAATGGTTGAATTGATGTGCAATAGAACTTTTCAAGATAAAGACCTTGATGAAGCAATGGAATACTTAGACTTGTTAGCTGAAAATGTTTAAAATTGGGACACCGCGGGTACTTATGAGGCACCGAGTAAAACTCAACCTCATACATCTAGTGGAGGTATGTACAACCTTAGGGAAGATCATGACCTTCAAGCCAAGTTTCTATCTTTAGCTAGAAAAGTCGAGGCACTAGAATTGAAAAAGAGTGGTCAATTAAAATCTGTTGAAAACATTGTGTGTCAAATTGTGAAACAAATGAACACTCAATCAACGATTGTCCAAGCTTGCCTTCTTTTAAGGAATGTCTCCATGAACAAGTCCATGCTTTAAACAGTTTCAAAAGGCCCAATCATAACCCATATTTGCAAACATACAATCCTGGTTGGAGAAATCACCTAAATTTCAATTGGAAGAGTGACAATGCACAAACTTCACCACCACAATTTCAAGCACACCATAATTTCTAAAATTCTTATGGATATGCACCTCCTTATGCTCCACCTCCTACAAGAAATTTTGAGGAAACTTTGTATGCATTCATTGAAAAGCAAGAGACAATCAACACTCAACTTGCTCAAAGCATAACAGATTTTAAAGATACTCTTGCAAAATTCACATCTGCTCTCAGTTTTCAAGAGAAAGGTAAGTTTCCATCTCAACCACAGAAAAATCCCATGGGGCAATACAATGCAAATGCAAGTAGTTCTGGAAGTCAACATATGGATCAAATCAAATCAGTCATCACTCTTCGTAATGGTAAGGTTATTCAAAAACCAATTCTTGAACCTTGTGAGAAAGATAATGAGTCAATCTCTGAGGGTAAGAAAGGGGTTGAATCTGAACATTGCAAAGAAAAGATCGATTCCCTACTAGCACTTCTATTTCCTCATGCCATGACCAATCAGGAAGAAATCGATGATGAAAAAGGCATCGAAAATGTTGATGTGAATCTTTTATCAAAAGTGACAACAAATTCGACACCCGACATCACACCAATCGATGATCACTTTCCTGATGAATCCTTACTTTCTCTTAGTTCAATGCCTTGGTTTGCTAAAAATATCAATTTTCTTGCTTCAGGATTTTTACCAGCTCACTAGAGTACCGAAGATAAAAGAAAAGTTTTGAGCAACGTGCAAAATTTTTATTGGGATGACCTTTACTTATTCAATTATTGTCCTGATCAAATATTTCAAAGATGCATTCCTGACAATGAGGTAAGTAATGTCATTCAATTATTGTCTTACAAAATGGATTTTACTAGCCCACCATATTCAAGGAATCACATGCATTCCGCAAAACCTGTGAAAATTGTTAAAAAGTGGGATTTATTTCGAAACACAAAGAGTCTTTAGATAATCTTCTATTGACTATTAAGTCTCATCATAGTCGAGTTAAGCATCGTGCAATTCATGATTTATGGCCCCATTTTCATAAAGAACATGATTGACTTAGTCTTGGGAATCTGACTAAAAAAGACCATGTTTGCCAGTTTTTAAGAAAACTGGATGGGAAGCCTATCCCTAACCCATAGAGGGCGTTTAAACCGTTCTTAGACATAAAACCAAGGGAAGATGTGAGCCACAATCACAACTACCTGTACATAGACATGCTTTTTCAAAACTAAATAAATAAATAAAGAGAGAGAGAGAGTGTGAGACTTCAACTGGCCTACACATAGGTGGTATGATTGCCCTTTTAATTTCTCATCTATAAAATCCTCTCTTCCTTCCCTTCATTTCCACTCAACCCATACATTCATCAAATATAGAAGTGTGTAGAAATGACAAGTTCCTCAGGTCATCATATAAGAAATATTTGTGTTTTTAGTGGATTTAGTCTTGGGAAAGAAAAGGAGTTTTTAGAATCAGCAAATCATCTTGGTCAAGTGCTAGCTGAGAGAAAGATTTATTTAGTGTATGGGGGAGACAGTCTTGGGTTAATGGGAGGTGTGTCAATAGCTGTATTTTTATAAAACATGTTTTAGTTAAGGAGTTATTGATACTTCAAGTGCAAAATGATGATATAAAACCTTGATAAAAATGGTAAACAATGAAAGAAAGAAAAATAAATAAACAAAATAAAAACATAAATAACATAAAAGTTAACTAAGTAAATGAAAGGCATAAACTTGATATTAATGAAAGCAAATCATAAACATTATAAAAAATACAAAGAGAAAAAGCAAGAGCATGATCTTGATCTAGAAACCAAGATGCCTAAATGCATGGCAAATGCCTCCTTTTATAGGCCAAAATTGAGAACTATTGATTTGATGACTAATTGATGAGTGGGTGGCCAACTCTTGACTTGGTGACAATCCTTATCTTCTCTTGTCTGCCCAAAACGTCATTGATAACGTCAAAATTGGAGCCACTCGAAACATGAAAGTTGTAGATAATTGTCTCAGCTTTCTTGTGTAAAAAATTCAGCTCATTTCGACTTCTAGAACTCCATATATGGCCAAAATACTGAGCAGTGCTCGGGTTGGAAAACAAATTTGGGCTTCTTTGTTGTTGCAACAATTTGGACTTGAAAATGACCTTTTTAGATCTTGGGTAAGGAAGTGGTTGAATCTGAATATTACAAGGAAAAGACTGATTCACCATCAGTACTTCCATTTCCTCATGCCATGACCAAATAAAGGGAAGTTAATCACGATTGTGAAATCTTTGAAACTTTCAAACAGGAAGAAATCAAGGATAAAAAATGCACCAAAAATATTGATGCGGATCTTTTTTTAAGAGTGGTAACAAATTCGACATCCAAAATCACGCCAATCAATGATTACTTTCCTGACGAATCCTTACTTTCTCTTAGTCCAATGCCTTGATATGATAAAAACAACAATTTTCTTACTTTAGGAGATTTGCCAACTCATTGGGATACCTAAGACAAAAGAAATTTTTTGAGCGACGTCTAAAACTTTTATTGTGATGACCCTTACTCATTCAAATATTGTCCTGATCAAATATCTTAAAGTTGCATTCCTGACAATGAGGTAAGTCGTGTCATTAAATTTTGTTACTCTAAGGCATGTGGGAGTCATTTCTCATCAAAGAAAACAACTGCAAAAATATTACAAAGTGGATTTTATTGACCCACCATGTTCAAGGATTCACATGCATTCTGCAAAACCTATGAAAATTGTCAAAAGGTGAGATTTATTTCAAAACACAGAGAGTTTTTAGATAATCTTTTATTGACTCTTAAGTCTCGTCATAATGGAGATAAGCATTATGCAATTCATAACTTATGAACCCATTTTCATAAAGAACATGTTTGGTATAGTCTTAGGAATCTGACTAAAAAGGACCATGTTTGCTAGTTTTTAAGAAAACTGGATAGGAAGTTTATCCCCGACCCTTAGAGGGCGTTTAAGCCATTTTTGGATGTAAAACTAAAGGAAGATATGAGCCATAATCACAACTATAATTTTAGTTTTAGTTTGTAAAAATTTGTGTCTTTTAGTTCTATTAATAGCATAATATTTTGTTTTGTTATTTCTTATATTTGTTTAAGTGTGTTTCAGGTTTATCAGTGTTCGGTGCTTCAGGTGATGCCTTCTATACTTTATCTTTCAACCTTAAGACATTGAAGACAATGTCTCGTTTTGGTTGGGGGAGAGAGGGTAGTAATTGATATTAAAAAAAAACTAACTGTGTTTTTTTTCATAAACCATTTGCAAACTATTGTTACTAAGATGGCAGAGTAAGGAGGAATTTTATTGACTCTTGAGATTTATCTTAGTAAATATTTTTCAATAGTTATTTGTAATATTCATATAATACTTTTTGAAATATTCAGGTTTACAAACTCTTGCATTGTTATCACTTAATTATACGCATATACTCATTTAACATGTATTCCTAAACTTTAATTTTCACACACACACTTTAACATATAATTGTGGGTTGGACATTGAATTATTACATTATTTATGTTATTTTGTTAAAGGTAACAACTAAGGGGAATAGATAGTATATAATTTGAAAAAAAAGAAAAAGAAAAAAAATGATGATAATAAAAATGTAGATAAATTTGGTTTCGTAGCCTCCTTAACCTAAGCAATTAAACCCGAAGGGGTGTCTTAACACTTAATACCCTAAAGTCAACCGACTTGGAAGCTATTGACCCAATGCTTATTACATTGGTTGAGGAAAAAAGTTTAAGGGAATCAAACATTGTACTATCTATGTATCAGTATCTACAACCCGAGTTACTAAACTCGTACATGTGTCTCAATACCTAATGCCCTAATACTAACTAATTTGCGAGTCATTAGCCAAAAGCTCGTTACATGGTTTAAAGATGTATTGTGTTTTAAGTTACATGTATATATATTTTTTTAGAAAAAACAAAAAAAAAAAGAAAAAAAAAATCCCAACCCAAGGAAGTTAACTTTAAACATTAGAACAAAAAAAAAATTTTCTTCCAAGTAAAGCCCCATAACTATGTGTTGATATATTGAACACAAAATAAAGGTTTATTAATATCTTGTTTAAGAGGTATTGAGCATATATATAAATTTAATGAGAGTTTGTTTATCTAGATAGATTAATGGATGTTGAATGATGAATACCTTACTTTGTGGAATTTACAAATTATTTTTCTATTTTAACGTTTTGATTACTAGGGACTAGTAATAAGCTGGTTAAGGGTTGTGATTAGTACTTAAAAATATATTTTTATCAAGTTTTTATATCATCATTTAGCATTTTAAGTATCAATAACTCCTTAACTAAAATATGTTTTATAATAACGTATCTCATAATATAAGATACCTTTAATTTATGGTAAATGTTCATTTTAAATGCAGACCTATCATATAAATAAAAGGATTGATTGATGAGTTTAAGAACTGAAATTGAAAGGATAAAGAGATGACCAAATTTAGAAAAGAGATGTTAGTGCAATCCCAACCGAAATATTATTTAGTAATTAGGTCATATCTGGAGTTGTAGATCTTGGATTTAGGTCTACTTTATATGGATAAAAAGGTAAGACATAGGCCGACAACTTTCATGGGAGCCTAAGATTTAAAAAGGTCATTTTCAAGTCCATATTGAAGCAACAACAAAGAAGTCCAAAGTTATCCTATAGCCCGAACATTGTTCAGTGTTTGGCCCATATCTAGAGTTCTAGAAGTCTAAATGACCTCCATTTTTTTTCCTGAAAAGCTGAGATTATTTTCTAAAACTTTCATGTCTTCAAGTGATTCTAATTCTGACGCTAGCAATGATGTTTTGGGCAGACAATAGAAGATAAGGATTGTCACCAAGTCAAGAGTTGGCGACCCACTCATCAATTAGTCATCAAATCAATAGTTTTCAATTTTGGCCTATAAAAGGAGGCATTTGACATGCATTTAGGCTTCTTGGTCTCCAAATCAAGATCATGCTTTTTATTTCTCTCTTTTTATTGCTTATGTTTTGCTTTCATTAATATCAAGTTTATGCCATCCATTTTCTTTCCTTTACTTAGTTAACTTTTATCTTATTTATGTTCTTATTTTGTTTATTTATGTCTCTCTTTTATTATGTTTAACTAAGTTTATTATGTCAAGGTGAAAAGGTTACACTAATGGTGTAAGAATAAGTATAATGTAAACCTAACATGGACTTTAATGTTTGATACTAATAACAAATGCTTGACACTTTCATACTGTATGGTGTAATCGACACTTGAGCTATGAAAGGAACTTGATTTGTTATTAACATAAGTTATAATCATGAATGCCTGACAACATTTACAAGTATTAGCATTATTCAAATAAGATAACTAATGTAATCATATTAACAATTTATAATCTAATTGGAACCTCCTTTGTGTGTGGTTTCTAATTGAGTAATAAGAATTTATATTATACCTGTTTGACATACCATTAGTGGATCTTCTAACCTTGACATTTGTTGTTATCATTATCTAATTCTTGTATTGATTTTTCATCTCAAAGTTCTCATCAACTTCTTTTTCTTCTTTGTTATTACTACTACTACTACTACTACTACTACTATTGTTATTGTTGTTATTGTTTATAATTGTTGTTTATAATTTATACAATTAACCTTCCTATGATGCGACCCCGGTCTGATCGAGTTATTTATTACTTCGACACTCCTACATTTGGGAGAAAACATCAATCTTTTTGTCATATCAATAAGTTTAGTGGATTAACCCTAATTTATTCAGGTGATTTTTTTAGTCTTTTTCTAAATTGATTGTTTTTCGATCTTCTTTCAATATTGGGTTGATTGAAAATTGTGTTTCATAACTTTTAAGTCTTTGGTTTAAGAGAGGAGAGAGATAAAATTAATATTGACATCAATTCATGTTATCAAAACGATCGATCTTGGTTTCAACTAGTTTTGTATGATAAGAAAAGTTCCACTTAGGGGTTTTTCCTACCTTTAAATGGCCTAAAAAACACATATAAAGCTCAATTTGGTTTTTACATGGTTTTTTAGGTTTTTAAAGCCATTGATGAATTTAATGTTTTTTAAATGTTTTGGGTAAAAATATGTTGAAAAACTAGTTTC
>NW_011502831.1:12941-16045 GCF_000495115.2 Populus euphratica | reverse complement strand
TGCTATTCTTATCTAGCAGTCAAAACAGTAGAACCCACCAATTCAGGCTGGCATGCAGAAATATTGAACTATCATGCTCCTATTGTTGCTTGATGGAAAATCTTTGCTATGATGACCCCCTTTGCTTATTTCTTTTGAACTGTAAGTTCTTGATCAATGGAGCACGTGAAATGATTTATTGTTAAAAGAAATAAGCAAAGGGATCATTGCAAAGGTGGTCAAGTAACCTAACTTTATGAAGCTAATTATAATTAGTTTTAAACAGTTAGAAATTATTTAATTTGTCTTTTTTTTGGTGCAGGAGAACTAGGCCCAAGATCACCATGTCTTTGCTGCTTCAGATTTTCATATGTTCTGTTACAGGGTGAGTAATTATTGCTCTCTGATAGCTCTATCTGCCAATAACATGTATTCCTGGAAATACATCTAATTTTCTAAGACATGCAGTGTAACTGGAAACCAGGTTTTTTACTTTATTGGGCTAGAAAATTCCACCCCAACAATTGGATGTGCATTGACCAACATACTCCCTGCAGTGACTTTCATTCTTGCAGTTCTTTTCAGGTACTGGGGTAGTCTCATTTTTCTGTATTTTTCTTGCAAATTAGACCACATTCGGTATATTTCTTCTTTTGTTAATGTTTTTTTCTTCAATATTTTGCAGACAGGAATCAGTGGGAATAAAGAAGGCATCAGGGCAAGCAAAGCTTTTAGGGACAATAGTATGTGTAGTAGGAGCCATGTTGTTGTCATTCTACCATGGTCACATGATCAATATAGGTGAGTCAAGTATTCATTGGAACTATGCAGATAGTACCGGAAATAGCAGCACCAACAAGAAATCGAACTTCGTCCTGGGATCCTTATGTATAATTGCTAGTGCTATTTCTTGGGCAATATGGTTCACCGTCCAAGTAAGAAATCTTAGCTTCTCGAAAGTTTTCAGATTGGTCTGGTCATGCCACTTCATGGTTTAAATAGAGTTTAATTTCTTGATGATTTGCGCAGGCGAAAGTGAGCTTGAAGTTTCCAGCTCCTTACACATGCACCTTATTGATGTGTTTCATGGGCAGCATTGAATGTGTAGTAATCGGCATCGGTGCCAATCACAAAGTATCCGAGTGGTCATTGCGATCTCCTGGCAGGCTTATTGCAGCTCTGTATGCGGTATGTTCCCTAACAAGTTAACATAGGATTAATCAACTTGGCTAAGGAATTATGCCAACTTATTTTGGCTTTAAATTCTCATGCTTTTGAGCCAATTCTTGTACTTCTATGCCTGTTTAAATTATGGTATCTTTTTCCTTCACAATTTCAGGGAATCGTGTGTTCCGCACTAGCGTTTTCCCTCACTTCATGGAGTATTCAAAGAAAAGGAGCACTCTACGTCTCAGTCTTCAGTCCCTTGTTGCTTGTTATAGTAGCTGTTTTGAGTTGGGCATTGCTTCATGAGAAGATATATGTCGGAACGTATGCACATGCTTACTCCACTTATTTTACACATATCATTGTTCTTGTGTGCTTAATCTTTTGTAGCAACAAGGAAGGACTAATTGATATGTGATTGATTTTTAGTGCTGTAGGGTCGATCTTGATCGTCGCTGGGCTCTACGCGGTTCTCTGGGGGAAGGATAAGGAATTGAAGGAGGAGATCGAAGAGACGAAGGTGATGAAGCTAGGCAATAAAGAGTGGAATAACCATGACCTTGAATTACAATTACATGCAATTTCAAATGGCAATAGAAATGCTGCAAGTTGAAGGATGGGATTCATGGGAACATAAGGGTAAACAATCTGTTCGGTTTTATGTATTGGATGAGCTATCAATTACCATGTTTCTCCTGTGTATGAAGAGGCCTAAATTGACGTGATTAATGGATCGTTTGTTCCTCGATTGGTCCCTCTTCAAAATATTCGTTAACAGAAAACCGTAGATTCTCTGTCATTGTCACATCAACAACTATCACCAAGGGCCTTTTGAGCTGTACAAATGAGCTACCCAATTACTTGCTTGTTTAACAAAAACTAAACACCAGCAGCTCTGAGATTTGATTAATCGATCAGTGTCTTGGAGGACTAGGTGCACATCCTTGTTACTGAAGCTGTTCCTTAGCATGGTGTCAGTAACAAGGTCAACATCACCTTAAAAAATAAAAGTATGGCATAAATTGAACTTCACATGGAGAATGAATAAAACATTGCGTCGCCAAATTAATTGGAACAGGAGAAAAATAGGCATCGCTCCTTTTTTTTTTTCAAAGCAAATCTTGGTGTGGGAAATTTGTTGTTGACTTAAAATGAGCCAACCATATTCACTCGGGATTTGCATTTCAATATAGCCTTGAACCAAGTGCAGAGCTGTGAAAGTGCGTGTTTTAAAGAGTTGGGAGAGCCTCTGATGGGAACCGGGCTGGAGAAGGCAGCAACAAAGAATCGGCAGCGGCAGAGTCGGTGGAACAGCCCTTGCATGAAAGGAAAAGGAGAAGAAAAATCCATGTTTAAGGGGCTTAATACGTGGCAGAAACAACCTTGAAGTCATCAACTCAACAACTAGCCAGAAGTGTATTGAACACGTTACAGGACTTTTTAAAACTATCCTTCTCTTAAGTTTCCATCAGTCTCCTCCGTGTTATTGTTAATAAGTAAAGCTAGGGTGAGATTCCATCAGTCTCCCCTGCGTTAATTTTGAGAAGCAGTGCTATTGTGAGAGCCTGTCTAAGCGAGTGTGTTTGTTCTCCTACACCATAAACTATGCGAGGTGAGATAAGTGTTATTTTGTACACCTCCCGTACGTTAGCCTGGGAGAGAGAGGGTCACTACCACTTAGAAACATACCAACAAAGTGAGATGGAATATCTCCCTCCAGTGGATATAGGCTTAGAGCTCGCCATACCACTATAAGTTTGCTGCACAACAATATGATTAATGTCAATTTTTTCTTCAATTTAGTTTCCAATTTAATTAATTGGACTCTAAACTTTACTAAACTTTTTTATTTTGATCATTTACTTGCAAATTCAGCTAATTATATTTTTAATTTCAATTTTCTTCAACAAATTGCTTGTTTATGAATAGAAAACAAATATATATATATATATATATAT
>NW_011502831.1:0-12857 GCF_000495115.2 Populus euphratica | reverse complement strand
ATATATATATATAAAGGAAATCACCAGGAAATTACTGCCGCGTACACCACGTTTTACGCTTTAGCTCAATTTCTAGTGTTATGAAAATTAAAACAATCTTGTTTTCGACTAAAAATTTATATATAAACAAAGTTAATAAATTTTTTATTTATATTTTATTTTGAATTAATCAAGTTATAAGTTAAATTGAGTTTTAAAGTGGATTTGCATCGGATCAATTTTTTTTTTGTTCAACTTAGAACAATTTAAATTTTAAGTTAATATTTTCCATCCAAAGCAGTCTTGTACAATCCGATTAATATTTTCCATGTATCAATCACGACATTACTGTTCTACTTTCGACTATTTTGTACACACAAAATAGGGCTATTTTTTTATTTTTTTATTAACGTGGGTGTCCGGGTTAGCTTGCGCGCACTACGACTAATCCCACGGCCCACTAAATATCCTGCAAGCCCAGTGAACAGGTAAGACACCACAGAGGTGACAAGCATACCACACAGAGAGGACCCAATAGAGACATGAAGGAAACCACTCTTCAGCCCCACTACCACTAGGACTCAAACCGAAATTCAAAAGAAAGAAAGCAACACCTACATCACTGAGCCACAACCTGTGTAGTTAAAATAGGACTACTTTTGATTGATGAGAAGATGGCATACAAATAATATAAAAAATAAAAATTTTATTTTAATATATTTTTAAATTAAAAATATTTTAAACCAATTTAATAAAAACAAAACAAAACAAATTATTTATTTCAGCCCAGAGCAGTCTTTGTACAATAATATTTTCCACCGTATCAATCATGACATTACTGTTCTACTTTTGACTACTTTATACACCCAACGTTTAACGCAAAATAGGACTACTTTTGATAATAATTGATGAGAAGATGGAAGGTAAATAATATAAAAAATAAAAAAATTTATTTTAATATATTTTTTAATAAAAAATATTTTAAATCATAATTGTTATCATAATTTTAAATATAATTATTAATTTTTAATCTTATTACGTTTTACTTATATTCAATTTAATCCAACACTGAATGATTGGGTATGTTGGCTAGACTTGTCTAACCACCTAGTATAGTAAACATTGATTTAAAATGCAACTTGACTTAATGGGTAAGTAGTTGTGAGTTGGTTTTAATGAAAATAAAAAAAGAGAATTGATTTGTTATAACTATATAAAGAAATCATATTTATTCTTCACTTGTAAAATCTAGTAAAAACTTTTTTTTTATAAATAATAATATTTTTTTATAAAATAATTAAAATTAATCCAAATTAACATGCTTGAGTGGCCATAATCTTGTTTCAAGTCAACCCCAAACCTTCAATTTGGCAGCCTGACAAATAAACATCTATAGCTTAATTATCGACTCCCCAAATATTAATATAAGAATCTATATTAAAAACTGATCTGGAAACTTGATAATCATAGATTGAATTCATACTAGCATATGTTAAAAGCTTAAACTAAAAAATGAAAAATGAAAATTTTAAATAATTGTTCGAAGTTTTAATTGTTGACAACTGCCGATCACAAATAGAGAATCAATTTGTCATAATTGAGGGAACAATATTTAACTACAACGTTTTTTTTTTAAAAAAAACAAATCTTTAATATACATGAAAATGGAAGACAATATTGAAGGTTGATAAGTGATGTTAACTCCCGTATATATTTAAAATCATTATCGTTAAATCACTTACATGTTTAAACATATGCCACATAAATTTTAAATTTAACATTCATAAGTATATTAATTAAAAATTAGATAAATATATTTTTTAAAGATTAGCTTGTAAGGTGATTTTTTTAATATATATCTGAAATGAAAACAACAAAATAAAAATAGTAAGTATAAAAAAGATAGAATTTAGATGAGAAGCACTTGAAACAAAAACCCTAAATTATCTTACAAAGAAGAAAAAAGAGTACTTTTTTTATTATTAATTTACTAAAAATATTAATATAACCTCAAATATAAGCTAAATAACCAAGGAGCTTAGCGTGATGACAAATAACTTAAGATCTGTATAACAAATCTCGAGTTCGAATTAGGACGTGCACATCTCTTATAAAAACATTGAACAACCAGAGTTTTACTTACTCACCTAGAACCACAAAGTGTGCTTTTTAAGAGGTAATATTTTCTCAAATCCAAAAAAAAGTTTTATAACATTAAATTTCATAAATTAAATAGAAAAAAAAATTAAAAACCATAAAAAAATATTTTATAAACTAAATAGAAATAATTGAAAACAAAAATCTCTTTCTATATCTTTTTATATCATCACTAACAAAAGATTGGAAGTCCCTCCCATCACAAACGATACTAGTAATTAATGTAGTGAAAATGTAAGGTTGGACAGTAGAAAAGAGTTAACCCCATTGCAAGCCCGTCCCAAGTCAACTGATAATACTTTACATACGACACATGAGAACAAATTAAGCCGATTAGCTGCAAACCAAGGCTTGGCCTAGCGATGGAAGGGGCTTGTCTCCTTCCATTGCACCTGAGTTCGAGCCTTGGCGTGCACGCCTGTCACCCCCGCGGTGCCTTACATGCCTACTGGGTTTGCAGGGTATTCAGTGGGCCGTGGGGATTAGTCGTGGTGCGCGCAAGCTGGCCCGAACCCCCCACATAAATCAAAAAAAAAAAAATTAAGCCGATTAGCTACAAGTTGCTACCAAAATAATAGACCTTTGTAAATGATAGTGCATAAAAGCATGGCATTCAGTCCTTCTCACAACCAGGTAAGTTGCCTAATTACTAGTAAATGATCAAATCAGTTTCCATAAGGAATTAATCGCCATGAAATTACTGCTTGCTGGTGTTTAAGAATCAAAATTGATGATCAGAAGGTGGCCTCCAAATAACTTAAACTAATTTCTTTAGTGAAGAGGTTACATGCCAACAAAACTAATTTCAATTAAAAAAAGCCTTCGCCAGTCTATTAAGAATTGCAAATTGAATCAGCTTAAAATGTTCCTCCTTTCTTGCTGGAGTTTCCATAAGGAAATCACGTTAAAAATCAAAAGAGCACCCCCCACAAATCAAAGTATCATCGTACAATGCATTTCATTCTTTAACTCAGTTTCTCCATAAAACAATAAAAGATTATAAAGTTCGGAATTTTATTGACTGATAACTATTAAAAATCAAAGTATCAGCGTACAATGCATTTCATGCTGCAAGAATAATTTGGATATTTTTCCCAAGCTGATTAAGCAATAAAATAAAATAAAAAGTTAATTGCTTAAAACTATTTTATTGACCGATTAAACAAGTCAATGGATCATTCACTCATTCTAAGGGGTTTTTAGTATTCATTAAGAAAAAAAACGTTATTAGGTAAAAAACTACAAATTAGTCTCTAATCTATTTTTGTTGATATTTGAATCCTAAACATATTTTTTTGTTCTAAAACATGTTGATTGTTAGAGAATAATATAAATCATATTTTGAAATAATTTAAGCTTTTAGGTAGAGATTATTTTTTGATATGGTATTAGAGTCTTGATGACCAACCAGTTACGAGTTCAAATCTCAACATATCTATTTATTTGATAAAAATAAAACACAAGGTAATGCGTATCTGTACAAGTTTCAAGTTCAAAGAGCTTTCACTTAAGGGGATATGTTAGAGAATAATATAAATTATATCTTAAAACTTCACCTAATAGCTTAAACTTTTTGGGTTGAGATAGTTTTTTGACATTGATTTTCATGATTACATGTTAGTCAACTTGATTGTTCTATATTTTATTTTGAATTTCTTTATTTAATTTCATCCCTTAAAACTTGATTTAATTTAATTTTTATATCAACTTTAATTTTTATTCTTTTTATTGTTATTTATTTTTCTCTTATCATTTTCTTAATTGAAAATTTTTATTTATTATATTTGGTCCCTATTTTTTATTGTTATTTATTTTATTTAAAATAATTTCTGAAATTGATTTTGTTTTTAATTTTAACCTCATTCAATTTTTTTTATCTGTTAGATTTGGTCTTTATTATTTTAATTGTTATTTGTTTTATTTGAAATAATTTATGAAATATTTTTTAAAATTTTATCATTTTTCAGCTTTTTATGTATCAAATTTGGTCCCTATTGTTTAAATAAACTTGAAAAAAATAAAAATATTAATAAATTATTTTTGAACTTATTTTTTATGATATAGTCAAATTAAAGGAAACCATTTTTCAATTTATTTCTCGTGATACTATTAAATATAAAAAAATAATTTAATTTTTAAAAATTTATTTTTCATAAAAATTACTTATTTTTTATATAATTTTTTTTTCCAGAAAACAAAAAAACATTGCAATAAATTTTATTCAAATTGTTTAGTGAAGTCTTAAATTATATAGAAGGAGCGCTTTCTTATCTTCCACATATCAAATCAATTGATGTAAAAACAAAATAAAATAAAATAAAATAACCTTAAAGCCTTGGTTTTTTTAGTGAAAATTGTACATAATTTGTATTATCATATAACTCTAAAATAAAATGTTTGTTTTTTTTTAAAATCAATTTATCGATGCATGAAGAGAGCAAAAGAGGAGTATAAATAGGACCTCTTTTGTCACCCGAATTATTTCACATAACAAACAGCAATTAATATTCTAGGGAGTGCTTCATAGAATCATCTAAGATGACGATGAAAAAAATGTGGGTTTGGATGCTGCTAACATTATTCACTTTGGTTGGAGAATGGTACGGTCGTTGTGACGGGTGTTTGAGGGAAGAGAGAATTGGTCTCTTGGAGATCAAATCTTCGATCGACCCAGATGGCTTTTCCTTGAGATATTGGGTCTACTGTAAAGAGGATGTTAGTGATTGTTGTGAGTGGGGTAGGATCAAGTGTGATAACACTACAAGGCCAGTGATTGAACTCAATCTTTGGGCTATAGGGGATCCGAACTTCAGGGGTTGGGTTCTCAACGCTTCTTTGTTTCTTCCTTTTAAAGAATTGCAAAGTCTTGATTTGAGCTCGAATGGAATAGCTTTTTGCTATGAGAATCCAGGTTGGTTCAATGTTTATGTTGTTATAATCATATTATTGAGTGAATATTATACTGAGATTACATTGATAAAATGGCTGGTGTTTAGTGTTAATTATTTTACTTTGAGATTTCTCTTGCACGCAGGCTTCGAAGTCCTATCATCAAAACTGAGGAAGCTGAATATCCTTGACCTAAGTGATAATGAATTTAATGATGACAACATTTTATCATGTTTGACCGGGCTTTCATCTCTCAACTCTTTGGATCTATCAAAGAATATGGTGACAGGATCAGGTAACATTTAAATTATTGTTTTGAACCTTTTTCTTTTCTCCTTTTTGTATAATTTTTTTATGTGTTTATTTGTTTTCAATATACTTTTGAGAATCATCTTGCAGGTTTTGAAGTCTTGTCATCAAGATTCATGAAGAAATTGGAGAACCTTGACCTAAGTTGGAATTACTACAATGATAGCATTTTTTCATCTCTAACTGGGCTTTCATCTCTCAAGTCTGTGGATCTATCAGACAATAAGTTGACAGGATCAACTGGGTTTTATGGTAACAGCTAAATTATCTAGATTTGAATTTTTTTCATCAGTGCAATGATAGCATTTGTTTCATTTCTTAATGGATTTTGATCTCTTAAATCTTTAGATCTATCAGCGAATATGCTGACAGCATCTACTGGTAGTATCAATAATAAGTTATAGATAATTCCTATCTAACTGCTGCGCATGACATTCTCTTCAAAGATTTCTCTGTCTACATATTAGTTTCAATTAATTGAAAAATATCTCATCAATTCTGAGTGTGCTTTCATCCCTCAAGTATTCGAATCTATCATATACGATGTTCACAGGTCAAGTATCAATGGCAGTGCCTAATTTACTTAGAGAGGCATCTCTAATCTTTACTTTCTTTTATTTTGCATATCGTGTGGGCATTATTACTTACATATACAACCAACTCTCTTGCAGGTCTTGAGGTCCTATCATCACAGTTGAGGAAATTAGAGAGCCTTGACCTAAGCTATAATAGTCTAAACGACAGCATTGTGCCACATCTGCGAGGATTTTCTTCTCTTAAATCTTTATACCTGTCAGGCAACATGGTATCAGGATCAACTACTCTCAGTGGTAAAGTCATGTATATTTCTTGGAAACTTCTAACTAATGAGGCATTATTTACTAAACGGAAAGGTTGGATTTGTAATTAAATCAAAGAGAAGAAGAATATTAATGATTAAGTGCTTCTTGACTTGAACAAAATTACGCGAAGCATCTTTTATGATGTTTTATTTGTTACAAAATAATTCATGAATTATATTTGGTAATCGAAATTTGTTATTTTCTTTAATAATCTAAAACAAAGATGTTGTCTAATTTATTTTCACAATACTTTATTTCACCACTTATTTGTTTGTCTGTTTTCAATTCTTCTACATATCATAGGTTTAAGGAAGTTGGAAGCCCTTAGTCTGAACAAGCTCGCCATCATCGGAAGTAATTTGCTGCAGTCATTGGGAGCATTGCCATCCCTAATGACCCTTTCTCTTAGGGCTAATAATTTAAGTGGGACATCAACAAGTCAAGGTTAATCATAGTTTAGTTGCCTAAAATCCTAGTTAATGATGTTGAAACCTCCTATTAAGCAGAATGCAAAATTAATGTATTGGCTGCTTTGTATCATATCTTTTCTTAATTCTTTTTTACAAGAATGGTTGGTTATTGAGTTAGATTTGATCCGTCTATAATAAATTATAGACGAATCTAGTTCAAGTTATTAGGAGAGTTACTAAAAAAAAATAACTGTCTCATCTAATTATATATAAAGAGATATAACCCATATGAAAAAATATAAGATTTTATTATTGAAAGAACATAGTTCTTTTTTTTTCTTCTCTTATCTTGATTTTTTATATTGATTTGACAAGATTTACAAAGAAATTTATACCGTAGAATATCACTTTAATTCTAATAATTGAAATGAGATTCAAAAATAAAAAAACGAATCCTTATAAATAAGTTTTTTTTTTGGATCTACATGAACTTTCTTCAATTCAACGAGCCTTGAAGAATTGTATCTAGTTCTCATTGCTCTCCCAAGAATTGTATCTAGATCGCACTGCTCTCCCAATAAACTTTCTCCAGAATATTGGATCGTTGCCTGCTCTTAAAATTTTGTCTGCTAGTAGATGTGACCTCCATGACACTCAAGGTAAATTAACAACTCTCCATCTGCCAATAATTATATGATCAATGAAAGATGCTTTCATCAATAGTTTTAACATGATTAGAGATAAACTAATTGTACAGGTTTGGATGGATCGAAGAATTTGGAGCAATTAGATCTCTCTAGAAATAATCTAGGGGGTTTATTCCCAGATTGTTTGGGAAACTTGTCATCGAATTATTGCCCCTGGTCCTCTTACCAACCTCATATCCCTTGAGTTCTTATCCCTATCAAATAGCTACTTTGAAGTCCCACTTTCATTCAATTCCTTCAGTAACCACTCAAAACTCAAGTTCTTCTTGTGTGACAACAACACTCTAGTAGAAGACCAAGCTGGCTTTCAGAATTTCATTCCAAAGTTCCTACTCATGTTGTTCAGCTTGTCATATAGTACATCTAAAGCACTCAATGCAGATGTTCCCAACTTTCTCTATAACCAATATGACTTGAGAAACCTTGATCTCTCCAACAACAACTTCAGTGGAATGTTCCCATCGTGGTTACTTGAAAACAACACCAGCTTGGAAGCAATATATTTGAGGCAGAACTCCTTTGTTGGTCCTTTGAAATTGCCAAACCATCCTAATCCGAATATGATTACCATAGATATATCAAACAGCAACATACATGGTCAAGTTCCAAGAAATATATGTTTGGTATTCCCAAAATTTTCATTCTTAAGGATGGCTATGAATGGACTGACAGGTAGCACTTCTTCTTGTTTCGGAAATAATAGTCATCCAGATCTTATAGATTTATCTGACAATCGATTGTCTATAGTAAATCTAGAGCAGTTGAAGAGCTCATGGCATGTCAAGCTGTCAAACAACAATCTGGGTGGACAGATATCTCCTTCAATTTTCAACTCATCTTTGCTCAGATATCTCTACATAGATGGCAGCAAATTTACGGGGCGTGTATTAGATTTTCAATCTACCAATGGGATATATTTAGCTGCACTGGATATCAGCAACAATCATTTTTCAGGCATTCTTCCAACGTGGATGGGAAATTTCTCAAATCAGATGAAAGCAATTGATTTGTCCAGAAATCATTTTTATGGTCCACTTCCAAGAGATTTCTGCAAGTTTGACATCCTTGAATATTTGGACATGTCTGAGAACAATTTGTCTGGTTCTCTACCATCTTGTTTCAACCCATCACCAATAAAACATGTCCATCTATCTAAAAATCAACTGAGCGGTCCATTAACAAAGGCATTTATAACTGCTCTTCCTTGGTGACATTGGATATCGCATACAACAACTTGACGGGCCCAATTTCAAATTGGATTGGCAATCTTTCGACATTAAGTTTTCTTCTTCTGAAAGCTAATCTTTTTGCTGGTGAGCTTCCTACTCAGTTATGCTTGTTACAACATTTACGCATCTTGGATGTTTCACGAAATCAGCTGTCTGTTCCCTTACCTTGTTGTCTGGGAATTTTTCCTTTGAAGGAAAATCTAGAGAAAGCGGCTGATACTGGTCAAGAACCCTATGTGCTCAAGTCCCTAAAGCAGAATGTTAAATGAAACCGGTTTACTAGCAGGGAAGATCAATGACGCGGAAAGCAATTTTGAAGACATCAATAATGAAGAACAAATAAAAGAAGAAATACTATCTACAACTAAAAGAATTTCATATGCTTACAAGGGCGATATTCTCAACTTATTGTCGGGTTTTGATCTCTCCAGTAATAGATTCTCAGGCCAAATCCCATTAGAAATGGGAAATTTAAGTGAGATACATTCATTAAACTTGTCACACAACCATCTCACTGGATCTATCCCTGCAACATTCTTAAATTTAAAGCAGATAAGAGAGCTTGGATCTTTCTTACAACAGCTTGAATGGTGGCATCCCTCCACAACTTGCTGTACTCAACAATCTAGAAGTTTTCAATGTTTCATATAATAACTTGTCAGGAAGAACTCCAGAGAGGAAGGCTCAGTTTGGCACCTTTGATGAAAGGAGTTACGAAGGTAATCCTCTCTTATGCGGACCTCCATTACAGAAAAAATGCAGTGAAGTAGAATCACCATCGCAACCAATGCCTAATGATGAACGAGAAGACGATGGTTTCATAGACATGTATGTTTTCCATGTGAGCTTTGTGGTATGTTACATAATTGTGGTGTTGACAATTGCAGCAGTTCTCTACATGAATCCACTTTGGCGGCGCGGGTGGTTTCACTTCATTGAAGATTGCATTGACACTTGCTACTGTTTTCTGGTGATGAATTTTCGCAAGTTCTCCAACTTCAGGAGATCTTAGCATGGGATTACTGAATTTGTTGTGGTAGTTGGCGGGGAAAGCAGTTGTTTGCTTGTTGCATTATTGGTCCAAATTTATGTTCGCTCAGGACTTGTCCAGCAATTGCTTGTATCTGTCCATTTATTGGGTGCTCTTTAGTGTGCTGGTCTCATAGATTAGCCTTGCTCTTGATCTTCTCAATATGAGTGTTGTGACTAGATATATTTATTTTTCGGTGTAATTAGTGTTTATAATCTATTTTCTTAAACTTGGAGATTTCTAAATATATGAAGCGGGAAGAAAAGAAAACGAAATCATGTAAATGAATTAATCTATCAATATGAAAATTGAACAAAAACTTCACTATCATGACATAAACTAAAGCTTTTCATATTAAAATTGTATTTGTTGTTGCGTCTACGTTTTGTTTAAAACAAAAATGCAACAATATTCGGTAACAAAAACAAATAAATTGCTAATCATGAATCCCACCAAATTATGTATTTAAAACGCTGAAAAATAAAAACAGATGCTACCTGCTTCTTGCAGTTGCACCATGATGCACTGTTTATTGAACAGTGCAGCATAATGAACAGTGTGAAAACATTGCAGCATCTCTCAATAGGGGCACTGTTCACTAAAGTGAACAGTGTAATTGAATTTTAATTCACTCGTATTGTTTATTTAATAATGATTTTTTAAAAAAAAATTAGTTTATTATTTTTTTTTGAAAAACCAATATAATTAATTCATTTTACTCGCACTGTTCACGTGAATATAAATAATAATTTTTATTTTTAAAAAAAATTAATTGAAAGTGAATTAAATTTATTCATACTGTAATCTCAATTTTATTTTTGATAATATTTTACTTAATTTTATTGTACGCTCAAAAAATCATGAAAATTGTAGGTCTTTTCGGATGAATTTTGTATATAATAGAATTGTAGATAGTTTAATGAAATAATAAAAAGAATTTATATAAAATATGATTTATTTCACGATGAAATAGCAATAGTTAAATCTACAATATTTAAATTAAAAACCATAAATATTAATTTATATTTTTAAAAATTATTCTATAATCTTAATTTCAAAAGCATTCGTAACCAAACACACTAAACTACTTTTTGTTCGACTTTAATTTCAATCATAGTTTTAACCAAAAATTTTTTCAAACCAATTTCAACTAAAAGTATTTTTTATAAAAACAACTTTTTACAAATCATAATCATAATAGTTACTGTAATACCAAACACACTTTAAATATTAAATTATTATTATTATTATTATTATTTTTAACTCAATTAAGTATTAGATTTTGTGTAGGCTCCCCTTACCCCCCTACATTAAATTGGAATTCCTTCTGTCCTCATTACTCCCAATGTGGAAAATAGTACAACATGAAAGCATAATAATAGAATATTCCCAAAAGTTTAGTTCATTTAAAATTATACCAATCAAGTCATGAATTTATTTGTCCAAAATCAAAACTTTATCTTATACCAAATAAAGTCCAAAAAATATTAAATATTATCCAAACTCATTGTAGGTTGAATCCAAATTTTCCTAAACTTCAACTTATTTCATCACCAGTTTTAAGTGACTTCAATAGATTTTTATTAATTTAAACATATATATATATATATATATATATATATTTCAATTCAAACGTTAAAATTAATATCTATGAAATTTAATTAATTTCTTAAAATGTATTAAACATGTATAAAGATATTTATATTTTTTTAAAAAATAATATTAATTAATACTTAAAATAATTCGTAAATACTCTTTAATTTAATTGTCTTAGGCACCATTTTACACCAACTAACAAAACTAGAAAGTTTGAAATTAAGAAAACCACATAGCTTTATTGAACCGTTGGTTCCTCTCATGGCATCCTATTTCGCCACGTGGCAAACCACCGTCCCTTACATCAGATCATGTCACTTGCCATCACACGAAACCATGATCTCATGCATCTTGACGCGACTTAGATTTTGTGGGGCCACATACATGCCCCACAACAAATAAGACCAGGCGTGTTTCTAGCTTCCACGTGTCCCACAGTGTTCTTATGTGGCAAATTAAAAATTTTTGGGGTGGGTTCCTGTTTGACCTCCTTAATTCAACATAAGGTGTTTCCTATACAAAAATGACAGGCGTCTAGGGGTGACACGTAGGTAAAGTTGATTGCGTGGCCTAAACCTTTTCGGTTTTCGTTGATCCTGGTGGTTTGGCTTTTAGCAGGAGGCGGTAGGCCCTGGGCGGTGGTGTTTGTATTTAAGGTTTGTATTTTAAAAAATAACTACAACTATATTTCCAAATACTTCCAACTAGATTGTAGTAGGTGATCAATAAATAATTATGTTAATGAAATTTGTTTGGAAATGATGTAAATTATATTTTTTAAAAAATTTAAAATTTTTATTTTTTTTATATTTTCATATTGTTTTAATATATTAATCTTAAAAATAATTTTTAAATAATAATAATAAAATCTTGATATATTTTTAAATAAAAAACATTTTGAAACATAACTATTATTATAATTTCAAACAGAATTAAAATTTTATTTTTTACATTTTTTTTTCTTAATTTTGGACCTCGTATATGGACTATGATCAATATCAATATTATATCTGAAAAATAGAACCATTCATGTAAGGATAGATGGACATGTTTAATTAGTCTAAATATTCATGTAAATGTTGTGACAAGAGAAATAGATTAATTATCTTCTGAAAGCTAATCTTTTTGCATAGTGAAGAAAAACAGATTTGCTAATTTCTTCTGTCATTACTCCAGTGAACTAAGTCACATGACTAACGATTTTAATCTCTTATTATTTAATTAGTCTAAATATTCATGTAAGGATTAGAGGGAATGAAATTTATTTAGATGACTTTCTGGTTTTCCTTATTTAGATTGCTTTAAGTTTAACTGAAAGACTATTATAAAAAATAACTGGTAAAAGCCAATTTTTAAATTTCGAGTGAAAATCAATCATCAGTTTTATAATTATTTATTTTTTATCTAGAACACAAATGAGGCTTGGTGATGGGTTTTTACCTACAAAAAGATTAAAAAAAAAAATCAAATCAGTACTTGTTGATTGTCCATTCGATCATTAACGTACGTGACTGAGTCAAGTCTACTACAACATTTCCAGCGCTATAATGCACCGACATGTCTCCTTTGACAATTCGGCAATTAAAATCAAGGGTTGTCACTATCAAATTTAATGCATGGATATCCATAGTGTGGTACTAGAGCACCCACGTTACGATGCCGGTAAGATTTCTTCAAGGTAACATTCATGGCTTTCGTGTTTTGTCTCC